>NC_087218.1:21849199-21859199 GCF_015104395.2 Macrobrachium nipponense | reverse complement strand
GAATCTGTCCGTCAGAGGCGAATAATACGGCCGCGGACCGTTAATTGTTGACCGGCAGAAGCCCTGATGCGGATCCCGACGCTCAAATTGATGGTGGTGGTGGCTTTCGGAAACTATGGAGATATTAGGGATGCCCTACTAATATCTTCGTCGAATCCCTTCGACCAACATATTTCCAGGAGGAGGAGGAGGGGGGGAGGGTCCTAGTCCGTGTTGTTCGCGGTTTGTTTGGTAATTATCGTGGGGCTTTTGATCGTCGTTTTAAGTGAGCTCCGATGAAACACTACGGAAGGATGTTCTGCTGATTACTAATCACTTTGATCGTCTGTCTTAACAAGGCTGAAGAGTGGCATGAATATGAGAGAGAGAGAGAGAGAGAGAGAGAGAGAGAGAGAGAGAGAGGTAGGTTTGCGCTTTAGATCAATCCAGCCTTGTTCTATTGTGTTGGCACGGGCTCTTGTTCTTGGGCAGCCCTCAGAGAGAGAGAGAGAGAGAGAGAGAGAGAGAGAGAGAGAGAGAGAGAGAGAGTTGCTGTTGTTTTAAACCACATCGGCCCTTGTGCTGTCACGGGCTCTTACTCATGGTCAGCCCACCCGAGAGAGAGAGAGAGAGAGAGAGGTTGCTGTTGTTTTAAACCACATCGGCCTTGTGCTGTCACGGGCTTTTACTCATGGTCAGCCCAGAGAGAGAGAGAGAGAGAGAGAGAGAGAGAGAGAGAGAGAGAGAGAGAGAGAGGTTGCTTTTGTATTAAATCACGTCGGCCTTATGCTGTCACGGGCTCTTACTCATGGTCAGCCCATAGAGAGAGAGAGAGAGAGAAAGGAGGTTGTTGTTTTAAATTTTTAGACCGGCCCCCCCCTTTTTTTTAGGAAATAATTAATCCCCAAATCCCCCCCCCCCCCCCCCCAAGCCCCCCCCCCCAAGCCCCCTTTTTGGGTTTTTGTTTTCCTTCAAAAATTTTTTTTTGGGTTTTTTGTTGGGGTTTTTTGGGCCCCCCCCCCCCCCCGGGGGCTCCCCCCCCCTTTGTTTTCCCCCCCCCCCCTTTCCCCCCGGGGGGGGGCCCCAAAAAAGCGCCCCCCCCCCCCACCCCCCACCCCTTTTCCCCCCCCAGAAAAAAATGAAAGAAAGAAAAAGAAGAGAAAAAAAGAGAAAAAAGAGGGAAAAAGAAAAAATGAGGGAAGAAAAGAAAAAAAAGAAAGGGGGAAAAAAAAAAAACAAAAAAGGGAAAAAGAAAGAAAACAAAAAGAAAACAAAAGTGAATGTGCACAAAAGGTGGTGCAAGAGAAAGGAAACTTGCAAAAAGAAAAAAAAGTTGAGGGGGATTTTTTTGGTGGTCGCCCCTTTTTTTTTTTTTTTTTTTTTTTTTTGTTTTGGTTTTTAAAAACAAAAAAAATTAAAAATCCCCAAAACCCCGGGGTTCGGTCCCCCCCCCCTTTAAAAAATTCCCCCCCCTCCCCCCCCCCCCCCCCCCCCCGTTTGTTCAAAACGGGGGGCCCCCCCCCCCCCACCTTTTTTTTTTTTTTTTTGTTTTTTTTTTTTACCTTAAAAAAAAACCTCAGAGAAATGTTTCCCCACCCCCCACCCCCCCCAAAAAAAAAAATGGCCCCCCCAAAAAGGTACAGAGAGAGAGGAGAGAGAGAGAGAGAGAGAGAAAGGTGGTTGTTGTTTTAAATCACGTCGGCCTTGTGCTGTCACGGGCGCTTACTCATGGTCAGCCCATACAGAGAGAGAGGGAGAGAGAGAGAGAGCCTAACGAATTTGATAAATCCCAGGTATCAGATACCACGTCAAGCAAGTACCTTTCATTTGACCGATGTCAAGTTCCAAGGTCTTCCGGGGATCATTTATAGCTTTCAGTTGCAATGGTATGCCAGGGCTTTTTCCTTCGCGTAAATCAATTAATGTATGTCATATATTAATACAAGTCACGAGGAAAGAAGAATAGTGTAACATGCCAAAATGAGTTAGCTCACCACCAACTACTTATTAGCTCGGCAAACAAAAAAAGTATTGGTATTAATGAGTGTATTTGACATTTAATCATAATATCATCTCAATTGTTTACTTGTATTTAAGCTCTAATTATAAATTGGTGCTTTAATCATTAATTATCTCTGTGTCCACAAAACTGTCATAACATTTAACTAAACATTACCAATATCATCACCAAACGATGTCTTGTCATCTATATATCAATCTGTTTTCCCTCATCATTAATGTCTGTAGCCTTTGTAATCAAGCAAGGTTTCCATCAACCCTCCTCTCCCCATTCCCCTCCCCTTTCTCCCTAACCCTCCCTTTCTCCCTAACCCTCCCTCCCTACCTGTCCCCCCTCTCATTTCCCATACGCATCCCCTTTCCCCCCCCCCCCTCCCCTTCCCCCTACCACTTCTCCGCCCAACGTTCCATTCTGCGTCTGGTCCTGGAAGACGAAGCCGGCCTCTGTGTGTGTGTGTGTGTGTGTCACGGTCCCCGAGTTTGGAACCGGGTTTGGAATGCCGCCACACGCTGGAATGACTGCTATGGAATGAATGGGCGAATCCAGGCCAGCTGCTCTCTGTCTTTTCCAGTTCTTAAGCAGTACCCCCCTCCCCCAACTCCTTTCCATATCACGGGAAATTCCTGGGGGGGGGACAATTAATTATTATCATTATTAATCATTTGGAAGATTATTCCTGTTCATATAGAACCAGCCCAAAGGGGCCACTGACTTGAAGTTCAAGCTTCCAAAGAATAAGGTGCTCATATCTTCATATCATTATAACATAATTATTACTAAATTACATTACGAAGGAAATTTCTTTCTATCACTACCCAGGGGTTCCACTTGGGTATTACTTTGGAAGGTTATAGTTGAAAACCTACGTGAAATTTCTTCTTAAATTCCTCATTTGTTCGGTTTAAATGGCTCCATTGACAAATCGAAATGGCTGTTGACGTGTAGAGGATGTTACATACCTCATCCATTACGTATTCTCACCGTTTGTTCTTATTTACTTTTCTATTTATTTGAAGCCAGAAAGTTAGTTTGGAAGCCTTTTATATTTTGGCATTTGTAATGACTTTTTTATTGTTGACATCAGCTGTAGCAGTAACTTACATTTACTTATTTTGTGAGGTTGTATAATACATTTATATATATATATATATATATATATATATATATATATATATATATATATATATATATATATATATATATATATATATATATATATATATGTTAATCACGTTCCAAATTTTCGTGATTCAGTTATTCATATATACGTATGTATATATATATATATATATATATATATATATATATATATATTAAACTATACATACACACACACACACACACACACACACACATATATATATATATATATCTATATACACACACACTTTATTACTTACCCAATTATTCCGTGCATTAATAATATCTCTGCGTGTGTATATTTTTTCATGTGAAATTTTTGCGGGAACATTAAAATGCTTGATAAGAACTTTATTCATACATTTCTTACCCCTAACACTTGGTCCTTCCTCAACTACGGACAAATATGTTGTTTCAAACTCTGTTAACGGTCGCCCGAGCGTCAGGTGAAAAAGAGGAAGAAGAAGAAGCGCTGAAGTGTAAACACGGCTGTGATTGTATTCCGTGTTTTTTCAAGCCTTTGCCTGTCTTTTGATGGTTTCCTAGTGATGTAGAGTTGCTACAGGGATCATAAAGGTACAAGGAACCAATAACTGTAAAGAGTTTATAGTTTTGCTTAGACTTAGTTGCCTTTTGAGGATAAAAAAGTGAATCAGTGGTCGTCCGTCACTCATCGCCGGAAAGGCTGCATGCCCCGAGGCTATGAGTGACGTAAGCCGTGAGACCGCCCAACGATGACGTCACGATTCTATCCTCCAATCAGGAGAAAGGACTCCATTGGTTTGATTTTTTCAAGCAAACCTGACAATGAAACAGTTTTGTAGGGTAATTTTTGAGATTCTTGGAATTGAAACTTGCGACTTGATAGGATTCCAGTTGATGCCTAGGAATAGGTTTATCATGAAATTCAGCTCACGCGTTATATATGAAAAGATAATCAGTGAATACGATGAGAAGGAACTCCAGATCGGCAATGGGATTACTGTGAAAATAGTGAACATGGGAGCAAGCTACTCCTTTGTATCAATCAGATACGCACCTTTTGACATGGACAACCAGATGATAGAATCCGTACTTGAAGGATATGGAAAGGTAATATGGATAAGGAATAACCAACACACGCTAGGAAAAGGAAACGGTTTATTGAATGGGATAAGAACAGCAAAAATGGAAATCAAGAATAACATTCCATCGTCTATTAGGATAGCAGGACATTCGGTGTCCTTCATGTACAGCGGACAGAGCAGAACCTGCTATAAATGTGGAAGTGAAGATCATCTAGTGGAAAACTGTGTTACAGAGAAGACATTAAGGGAGGAATTAACGGATAAGGAAACGTACTTCCCGGAAATAGGAAAATGGAACAGAAAAGCGAAGGAGAATCCAGGACTTAGCGTAAAGGATCAAATTCAAGATTGCACTGGTGATCATGAAAAACATTTAAAATTGAACCAAGATAAAGAAATTCAAAATGCTGAAGATAACATAGATGCTAACTCAAAACATTTACTTGATAAAGACAATGTCTCGGGTGGCATAGATAATGATGATGAGTTAAAACGCGTAAGCATTGCAATGACAGCTAATTCTACGCATATAAATGAATCTGATAATGAAGACATGCATATAAATGAGTCCGATAATGAAGATGTAACTGTATCTGAATATGGGATACAAAACAACATTGTAAAGGAAAAGAAACCGAGAAGTCTGATAAAACGATAATAGAAACAATAGTGGAGATTCATCGTGAGCGAATGATATAGAAACTGTCAAGTATGGAAGCAGAATCAGTAGGGAAAACCAGTCATGAGGAAGTGATCAGGAATAATTTCGACGAAGATATGACAACTGAATATAACGATATAGCAGAAGACATGTTGACCGACGAGAGCCTGGAAAGGGAAATGATGAACGAAGCTGATGACGTTGAGAACCGGATCGAGGAATTTAGTCACAACGAACAAAGTGAAGATAGGAATACTGAAAAGTGGAAAATACATGTGGAAAATAATGGGAAAATGGTTATATCAAAAAGTAAAGACAGCAGTGACAAGTTGTATAGAAATGATGAGGGAAATTTGAAGGATGATCGTGAAAGAAAACGTCGAAAGGTGAATAGTAAAAACACAAGCTCGTAATGGATAAGCGGGTGGTTAACCTCTTTATAATCATGGCGCTGACGGTAGCCACCTTAAACGTAAATGGACTTAATGTAGTTAACAAGCAGATGTGCGTTGACTCTCTCATGAGATTTCACAGAATTGATGTATTGATGCTGCAGGAGCATAATATTAAAAATGTCAACGACTTGATTTACCAATCTAATGATTATGATGTCTTTATTAACTGTTGTACTAATTTGAAAGGTGGAACTGCGATATATATTAGAAAGTGTCCTAGCATTAAGGTCTTGAATCAGGAAATGGATGGAGAGGGGCAAGTAATTAGTATTAAGATTGAGTTTAATGGTATAATCATCCTCTGCTGAACTTGTATGCTCCTTCAGGAACAAACAAAATACCAGAACGAGAAGAATTCTTTCGAAACTTAATATTAGGTGGAGATTTTAACTGTGTGACCTCTCTTCGAGACAGTAGTTCAGAAAATGTTAATTTACAGTCAAAAGCTCTAAGGAACTTGATAAAGCAAGTAGGATTGAAAGACATAACCATAGGTTGTCACAAGTTACCTAAATATACTTTTGTTAAAAATAACTACGGGTCAAGAATAAGACAGAGTATATGATAAACGGCTATTTAACCATATAAAGTCATGGGAAACAATACCTATCAGCTGCTCAGATCACAGCAATGGTTTAGTTAAATTTGATGTACAAAATGTAAAATTTGGTAGAGGTTTTTGGAGGCTTAACACCAAAGTTTTGGGTTTTAAAGAAACAGAGGAAATTTCAGTGTAGTTTGGAGTCATATTGTGGCTAGAAAAGGTATTTTTGATAATTTGTTATCATGGTGGGATTTTGCGAAAATGGAATGTAAAAGTTTTTTATAAGAATGTCGAAAATTATGTCGCAAGAAAAATATGGACTTCTAAATATGTTGCAGGGAAGACTGAAACAATTGTATGCAAAAGCTAATGCTGGTGGAATTGACTTTGAAGAAATAAGGGTGATTAAAGACAGAGTGAATGACAAACAGAATGAGTTTTGTGAGGGCATTAAACTACGAGCAAAACTAAAAGACAGGGTAGAAGGTGAAAAGGTATCAGCATACTTGTTAGGAAGAGAGAAGGATAGGAACTCGGGTATTTTTAGAGTTAAAACGGATAAAGGAGTTCTCATTAATACTGACAGTATTGTTTCATATTTTAAAAGTTATTACAAAGAGTTATACGATAACGTTAATGTTGATAAAATTCAACAAGAGGAATTACTTAGAATGGTGCAAGAATAAATTGGATAATGATGATGTAAATATGTTATCAAAGGAAATTGAAGAAGAAGAAATATGGGCAGCCATGAAGGGCTTAAGGATTGGAAAGTCACCAGGAAAGGACGGCCTTCCTATTGAATTTTACAAAAAGTTTTGGACACTGTTGAAACCTCACTTCATACAAGTAATTAGGTACGCTCTGAAGGAGGATTTGAGTAGTTCTCAACATGAAGGCATTCTTAAGCTTATACCAAAGGGTGGGGATGTAGAACTAGCAGAGAACTGGAGGCCCATATCTCTTCTTAACGTAGATTATAAAATATGTGCAAAAATTTTAGCTAATCGTATGAAATTGGTAATGAATAAGGTTATTTCACCTGAGCAGTATTGTGGTGTAAATGGAAGGTCAATTATCGACTGTAATAATATGATAAGGGATGTAGTGTATTATTCAAACGAAATTAATTCAAACTTGGCTCTTTTAAACCTTGATTGGTCAAAGGCTTTTGACAGGGTGGATACGAAGTTCTTATGGAAATTATGAAATGCTTTGGATTTTCAGACTCCTTTATCAAATGGTTAAAGGTGTTATATAAAAACAGTCATAGCTATTTATGCATCAATGGAGTATTAGCTCTTCGTTTGAAATAAATAGGTCTGTTAGACAGGGATGTCCCTTGTCCATGCTTTTGTTTGTAATATTTCAAGAACCCTTATACTTAGCTATTAAAGGTAATAAACAGATTATTCCTCCTCCACTACCAAATAAAAAATGTATCAAGCTTCAAGGGTTTGCAGATGATTCAACAATTTTCATCACCGCTGAGAAATCTCTGCTAGTTGTTTATAAAGAGATAGAAAGGTTTGAAAAGGCTACAGGAGCACAACTAAACATCGATAAAACAAAGATTTTAGGAATTGGAAACTGGGAAAATAAACTGTCTTGGTCTACTGACAGGGTAAAAAATGTAAAGAAAAAACTAATATTTTAGGGATTGAATATAGTGGAAATTATGAAGAAACTTGCAGACAAATTGGGAAAACAGAATAAAGAAGATCAGCAGAATATCATCCATGTCAGAACAGAGAATATTAACCCTATATCAAAAGGGTATTATTATCAATTCCTTAATACTCTCAAAAGTATGGTATTTGGCTCACACATTTCCATTGTCTAAACGAGAGGCATTAGCCATAAATTCTTGTATTTTTAGATTTCTTTGGCATGGAAAGTACCAGCCTATTAGAAGAACAACACTTTTTTTACCCAAGGAAGAAGGGGGACTAGGAATTACTGATGTTTATCACAAGGCTTTATCTATTTTATGTTGCACTGTTTTAAAAGAGCTAACAAATGATTCATGCCTTGCTGTTTATTATTGTAGTATAAGACTAAGTCATATGATGAATACGATTGATAAAAAAGAGGTATCGTATATTTCTAGTCCATACTACTCTGTAGCGATAGAGGCAATTAGAAAGGTGTTTCGTTGTAAAAATTTCCCTGTGTTGACGAGTAAAGTAGTTTATGATTGTATCCGTCCAAATTGTGAGGCAATAATAGAGAGTAACTACCCGTTGTTCAACTGGAAAAGCATTTGGAAGAATGTAAACAATAGACATATAGGATTACGAGAGAGAGAATTTATGTATAGATACTTGCATGAGACTCTAGCAACTAACCAAAGATTAAGGATGCTAAATATAAAGGCCTGTCCACACGATCGGGCCTGATCGGCGGACTTCCCCTCTAACGGGCACACTTGTCGGGCAAACCGTTAAATTGCCCGATGGGTCTTGTAGCAAAATCACCATGGTGGTGCCCGATGGCTTGAGCTTCGACCCTGGCAGACGTACGTTAACCATATACATTTGTTTTACTGAGCCATTCTTTGCACCATTTTCTCTCCTTTTTCTTCTTTTTCATCACACAGAAAGCAATTATCATGCTAAACAATATCATCTTCTTTGCGGTAGGTACCATGTTTATCGTACCGCATTGAACACACTACTGCATCGTCGGGCACGCCCACCTCTCCATCGCCTCACCCGTGTAGACAACACTCACGGGTAAGCCGGCCAGAATTTGCCCGTCAACCCCGGAGCACGCCGATCAGGCCCGCTCGTGTGGACAGGCCTTGAGGACGGATGGTTCTTGTGACAGATGTGGCGAGGAGGAAAATTCAATCCATATATTTTATTCATGTACTTATATTAAAGATATTTTTCTATGGTTTAAAAATATTCTGATCAATGTATGTAGTATTGAGAAAAATAGTTTCTTAAGATTTTAATGTTTAGATTTAATTGTAAAACAACAAAGTGTAACAATGCTGCATTAGTTTTAATTGTGGATTACTTGTATGTCTTATGGGTGAGCAAGAAAAAGAAATATGATCTTAGACAAATTATAAACTTCTTAAAGAGTAAGTTTAGATATACTAGATGGTTACTTGAACGGTTGTTAAGTGAAAGAATGCTGAACTGTTTTAATAGGAAATATGTCGATTGTGATTTCAATTAACTTATTTGTAGGTTTGTGTTATATTATTATATAAGTTGGCAGGCAGATAACAAAAAATATGGTATCAGAAAAGAGACTTCATTTGCGAATGGTTTAAGTTTATGACTTTTGTAATCTAATAAGAATGGAAGTTTGATGATCTGACTAAATACAAATGTATATATCTGAAATATGTTTAAAATCTGATTATATTGTAGTTTATTTTATAATAAAAGAAAAAAAAAAAGTTCTTAAGCAGTACCCCCCTCCCCCAACTCCTTTCCATATCACGGGAAATTCCTGGGGGGGACAATTAATTATTATCATTATTAATCATTTGGAAGATTATTCCTGTTCATATAGAACCAGCCCAAAGGGGCCACTGACTTGAAGTTCAAGCTTCCAAAGAATAAGGTGCTCATATCTTCATATCATTATAACATAATTATTACTAAATTACATTACGAAGGAAATTTCTTTCTATCACTACCCAGGGGTTCCACTTGGGTATTACTTTGGAAGGTTATAGTTGAACACCTACGTGAAATTTCTTCTTAAATTCCTCATTTGTTCGGTTTAAATGGCTCCATTGACAAATCGAAATGGCTGTTGACGTGTAGAGGATGTACATACCTCATCCATTACGTATTCTCACCGTTTGTTCTTATTTACTTTTCTATTTATTTGAAGCCAGAAAGTTAGTTTGGAAGCCTTTTATATTTTGGCATTTGTAATGACTTTTTTATTGTTGACATCAGCTGTAGCAGTAACTTACATTTACTTATTTTGTGAGGTTGTATAATACATTTATATATATATATATATATATATATATATATATATATATATATATATATATATAATATATATATATGTTAATCACGTTCCAAATTTTCGTGATTCAGTTATTCATATATACGTATGTATATATATATATATATATATATATATATAAACTATACATAC
>NC_087218.1:21811699-21841699 GCF_015104395.2 Macrobrachium nipponense | reverse complement strand
TTAATCACACTTGATCATGCTTCTTTTTTTCTCTCCTTAATATTCCCAATTCATTACTTATTTTTATTAATATCCTTCAAATCTTACCCACGCATTGAAAATCTCCATTTATGCAGCTTCAGCAAAAATCCGTCCTGACATCAATTTTTTCTTCGAAAGAAGTCGTCATGAGTCCGTTGAGGTCAAGTCTAAAATACGGTTTACGATTCCTTCGGCTAAGAATGGCCACCTGAATTCTTCACACCAAGGATCTAATCATTTCTTCCTCTCTCTATTCCGCATACTCAACTCATCTTTCTATTGTTTGTTTGTTTGTGTGGTGTTTTAACGTTGCATGGAACCAGCAACGGGACCAACGGCTTTACGTGACTTCCTCAATGGAATGCCCGAGAATCGAACTCGCAGCCACCGAGGTGGCAGGCCAAGACCATAACGATCACTTCACTAGGGAGCTTAAACTCATCTTTCTATTATCAATCCTGATACTGCCAATGTCCGTACATTAGGCTTCAAGGTTGCGATACGAAAAGTACGGGTATTCTGAAGATGGAAGGACACAGGAATATTTTTCGAAAGCTGCTTCTTACTGTTAAAGGTTTTTCATCTACTTAAAAACGAAACACCGTCTGGTGATTCCCATTCGACTGGAAATTAGGACCCGTTTTCTGTAGCTTTTTTTATTATACAGCTATTTAACAGAGCATTTGAAAACAATGTTCTTTGGATGTAAAAATAACATTCGAGTGCATGCAGCCCTGCCATTACATTGATGCCTTCCCCTGAGAGAGAGAGAGAGAGAGAGAGAGAGAGAGAGAGAGAGAGAGAGTTATGCGTGCTTGTACGTCCAAGGTATGTCGCCCCTCAGGCAAATCTTGTTTGTGCAACGTGATGCTGTTATGTGAAGTCCTTTGCCAAGCGATACGGCGGGAATGCAAAACAGACAAACATGCAAACCACCCACCACCACATTATAATGAAGTGTTCATCGGTTATCAGTGTGGTGATCAACACATGACACTTCTTTGCAATGTATTGCTTCAAACTCCCTCTGGAAAGAGACGCAAGGCATCGATACTATTTCCTAAGGTGTCCCAGTATTTCAAAGAACTTTCTGATTGTTTTTCCTTGTTTTAAACATTCTCATATAAATACAGGATGTTACTAACCATAATATTATTACGAGTATGACGTAAAGCGACTGAAACAGCTCCAGAGGAAACACTAGAAAGGCAATAAACCTAAGTTAACCAAAGTTGTTCATAATTCTGAGAACACCGTAATGCGAAGAGGAGCTGCCACTCAGCCGCGTATCTCTGTTGTGTCCCAAATCTTCTGGGAATATCAGTGCCAAGTCTCTAGATCATCTCTGCTCTTTTTCGGTCTGCATGTGATAAGTCACTTGACCCAGCAGTGCCAAGTCTCGTCATAGTCCTCACACTGATTTTTTTTTTGGCCCAAAGCAAAATATTGCTTGATGAGAATGTGTAGTTTCGTAAATGACTATGAGGTTGTATCGTAAGCAAGGAAGGGTGCCCACTGCTGCTTCAATGTTGATAATTATACATTTAATTATATATCACTGGATGAAAATATATATCTAATATTTATATACTTCGAACATTTCGTCAATGACATCTGAAGCCGAAGTACAAGAAATTCTTAGGTTATTCTAACTTTACCTTGTCCGTAAATCTAAGTATTCTCTAAAGCCGAGAGGTGGTGGTGGTGGATTGGGGAGAGGGGATTGGGTGGGGGGAGCGGAGTTAGCCCCGTATATTTCTGTAATACCCAGCTTCTGCTGGGTATAGTAGTGCCAAGCCTTGGGATCATCGGTGTCATTATTTCGTTTGCAAGTAAAAGTGTACTCAGCATAGCAGCGCCAAGCAATGACTTCTACAATGATTCTGTCCTCGAGTAAAAATCTAACTGTTATATCAACCTCAATTCTCATAATTCATCTTCGTAACACCTCTGCACGTACACAAAAAAAGAACAAAAAATTCTGCTTGTGTATGGCAGTGCCAAGTCAAGCAATAACCTTCCAACTCATTTAGCTACAAGTAAACATTTGCTTGATATGGAAGTGCCAAGTCTCGCGATGTCATTTGTAATCATTTTGTCAGCAAAAATAATTTCACGGGAGTGCCAAGTCTGACAAATGGCCTCTGTAATTACTGTGTCGGCAAGAATCCTAACTCTCTGCAGCCTTTGTCAGGTGATTAGGTCCTCACACCTTAATTACACTTTGCCCAGTTGTCTGGGGGTACCTCGTGGTGGGTATCTCGGTCGCTATTTACGGCTACTTTTGGCATATGAGATGCCACACACAGTTGCCCTCTTAAACTTTCGGCTGTGCCACAGCAGCCTTGAAACATGGCACTCGGCTCACACACTTCCATGCTTGAAGGTACAGGCTTACCTTGGCCTGGCTATGTTCTTTTCAGCCATTGTTCATTTGCTTATGTAGGTCTTGCCTGCTATGTCGTTGCATCTAAAGCTATCTATTGATATTTGTTATATATATTCAGTTCTTTTTGAGTTGTATTTCAGAGAATTTTTTATTTTTCTTTACTTATATTTTTGGTGAATGGGCACTTATTCCGTGCAAGCCTACTGAGCAAGTTTGTGTATGAAAACTCGGATTATTTCATATGAAGGAATAATAATAATAATAATAATAATAATAATAATAATAATAATAATAATAATAATAATAATAATAATAATAATAATGAGAAGAAGAAAAAGAGAAGAATAAAATACACAGAGCATTAAAGCACTTTATCTGAGCAAGGGCCTTGCTGTTTCGACCCTCTCTTATAATACTGCCGCTTTAGTGTATGGTTACGCTAAATAATAATAACAGTTTCTTCCTCCACGCGATATTAGAGAAAACAGTACGATTAGTCGCCAGCAGAGAGAGAGAGAGAGAGAGAGAGAGAGAGAGAGAGAGAGAGAGAGAGAGAGAGAGAGAGAGATTCTTCTTCAGGACAATCACTTGAGAGCAGATGTCGGTGTAATGAAATATAGCCATTATTATTGCAACTATTGCTCGTAATTATATTGTGGAATATAAAATTTAGGCCAAAGGCAACGCGCTGGGACCTATGAGGCCATTCAGCGTCGAAAGGGAATTGACAGTGGAAAAGTTTGAAGGATAGTGAAGGATAGAACAGGAGGAGAACCTCGCAGGTGCACTGTGAAACAGTTGTTAAGAAAGGGTGGAGAACCAGATGGAAGAAAAAGAATATGGATGGAGGTACAGTAAAAAGGAATAAAAGGGGTTGCAGCTTGGGGCCGAAGGAAGGCTGAAAAGTAATGTCTACAGTGAACCGCGTGAGGCGCACTGACGGCAACAACCCCGGCACGGAGACTAATTTTAACATCGTTACTTCATCAGGATCACCTACAAATCACTTGCCGCTACATACCTCATTTGTAACTCATAACATCCCCAAAATGCATTCTCGTCGATGAAGTCACGCGTGCCTTTTTGACACCTGGAGGACAAGAGCCAGCGAATATGATTTGGATGGGAGTCAGTGACTCGTGCATTGCAGCGACGAGCAACCAGGCGCTATTTTAGGCCTATAAAACCTCTTATATCGCAATGGCGTCAAGTTGACGGTGGATTATTGTATCTCTTTCCGAGGTTAAAGGCCTGAGTGAGTGGGTGATTGACGAGGCATTATGTTAAGTCTTGTTATTTATTTATTTACTTATTTACTTAAGTTGTTAATATCTGTAAATCCTACTGCCTTTTTATTTACTGATTTACTCTAAGTTGTTAATATCTATAAATCCTACCGACTATTTATATACTTACTGATTTACTTAAAGTTGTTAATATCTGTAAATTCTACTGACTATCTTTTGTACATGTACGTCTAATAACAATGTCATTTTTCTGTTACAGCTACCGGCAATGTTGCCAACATTATTGGGAAACACTATTTACCATTATTTGTACATACTTTTCACTATTATTTGTAAAAACTATGTTGCTATGACCATAACCGTCATGTTATTGGTGTTACTGTTATTACCTACTCCGCCTGGCACAACGACAATTTTTTGGCGTCCGCCCAAACGAGCTCCCAATCTCTTGACAGAAATAACAATGAAAATGAGAGAAACAAAATAAAGGTAGAGAAATTCAGCGAATGTAACAAAACACCCTTTTGTTGAGTGAGCATTTGAACCGATATGGCATACAAGCACTTGAAGCCTGATTGAAGTTTTGGAAGTTTCACTGAAGGGACCGAAGCTTCATTTGAAGTGTCTGAAGCTTCACTCAGAAATTCAAAGATCAGTGGAAGTATTTGTAATGCTGCTGAAGCATTTGAAGCTTCAATGAACCATCTGAAACTTTAACTCAGTTTGATTCTAAAGGGATAAGCAAATTAAGAGCTCATCTTCAGAAGATATCACGTGACGATTCATATGCACGTGGTTACTGACAAAAACCGTCAAGCACGGCAACTATAATTGCACGGCATCAGCATCGTTGCGTGAAGCAGTAACTGAACCAGTTTACCGTTACCTTTAAATTTCAGGCGAGTGGTTACTCATTTTCCGGGATGCAATTGGCTACTCACGGCATTCAACAGAGAGATAACATCCCATCTCTCTCTCAGGCTAATTTCCCGTAGTTGCCCTACCGGCAATGAAGTTAATCTCGCAAATCTCATCTGTTTTAAGTTGATGCAATTCATTGGCGTCTAATTAGAGTAGTATAATGAGTAGTCGTATGAAATAGCAACGTTGCAAATGTCCTTATTAAACAGTCAACTGGTCATGGAAATTCAGCGAGGCTTTCTAGTTGAATGGAGTAAATATGTCCCATCTAAATATCTTCCTTTGTTTGATCAAATTTGAAAGCTATACAGTCTAACCGTGTTGATATCAATAAAAAAACCCTCACGTATGGAGTTATTAACTGGGCGTAGATGTAATAAACATGATACTACCAGGGTTACTGGTATCGTATCCTGTTCTGCTGTGCTGCAGAGATAACCGTTCACTCAAGTTTCTTTTTGAGTTTACTTTTTGAAGATGAAACGAAACGAAGAGTTACGTTTTAATGTTTGAAATCCTTACCGTACACACATCAAATCCCCCTCTCCATCTCTCTCTGAGAGATAAGAAAAAAAGCTACCTCTGGCGGCTACTTTGCATACTTCAAACAAACTCCGCCTCTCTATCTCTCCGACAGAGAGAGAGAGAGAGAGAGAGAGAGAGAGAGAGAGAGAGAGAGAGAGAGAGAGAGAGAAACTACCTCTAAACGAAAGAAGCTGCCAAGTGAATGTCTAAATAATTATGGTGTGTACGACTAAGTCTCCAAAGTCATGATTCTCGCCTGTTTTTTTTACTTTTCTTTTTATTAATTCCGTTTTAGATATACGTGATGCTTATTTTAGGCCAAGTAATAAAAAAGGTATGGGCAAAAACTAATAATGTTCAGTGTTTGCACTATTAATGGATTTTGTTTTTATAACCATATGCCTTTTCCTCTTAGCGACAGTTTACGTTGGACCCGTCCAGTTTCCATCGAATCTTTTGGGACGAGGTTGCCAATCCCATGGCCTGGCTGGGCCTACCCCAGTCGTGTAGCTATCAGGTACAAAATTCTCTGCTTAGATCAACAGAGGCACAATGGAGTGTGCTCATTCATCTGTCCTTGTCCGGGACCGATCATACCACAATGCATAAATATACATGTATATAAGAATTGCGTGTATATGTATATATATATATATATATATATATATATATATAATATATATATATATATATACATACTACATATATATATATATATATGAAACAACAAATATTAGTCATTTATGTTAATTAGCCACGTCACCCTTAACAGAAAAGTCATGTCAATATTTTGCTGGAACTTTGATAGATAATTGCAAATCCCTGCGGTGAGAAATATCAACGCATTTTCTCTCTATCTCTCTCTTTCTCTCTTAATAAATTGATTTATGAGTAAAAACAACCTTAAATAGACAGACGACAACCCCACCAGAGATGACTACGCAGTCTTGAAACGCACTACGCTCTCGACTCTACGCGAAAATTTCAATGTCAAACGCGCTACAAATCATACCAGACAAATTAGCCTGTTACATGAAAGCTGTTTTTACTTCCTGGTCGATGACATTAAAGGCAAAAGCTGACATCCACGCGGAAGGTTACTTACTATCTTTGGAAGCCTCGTTACCCTAATTAACGCCAGCACTTGGTGCTACGTGGTATGCGGAAACATGAGTAATGCCCGAACGTTCCTTTTGAAGTTCATTACCGCTGCTAAAAGTTACTTTCCGCGGGGGCTCGTTCATTGAGGAGGATGCAAAGCGCTCGTGATCACGATCACTTTTCGCTTCCCGGTAATACTTACGTCGCCTTGGTAAGATTAATTTGACTGGCTCGTCAGCAGGGCATAAAGTGTGGTTAAAGACCCGTAGTTCATATGGAACTTACGCTCGGCGATATCATTCATATCTTAATATCGCAAAAATGGCGAAGTGAACTACTGTAAATACGTCGGCTTTGACAGATTAAATTGACTGGCTCGTCAGCAGGGCATGAACTATCGTTAAAGACTAAAGCGTCAGCAGTTCATACGGGACTTACGCTTTGCGATACTTTTCATATTCTAATACCACAAAAATGGTAAAGCGAATTGCAGTAGACACGTCGTCTTTGTCAGGTTAAAGTGACTGCCTCGTTAGCAGGGCATAAACTATCGTTGAGGACCAGCAGCTTCATCAGTTCAAACTTATGCTTGGCGATAAAACCTTTTTACTTTCAATTCGTATTTTAATGTCGCAAAAAAGGGCAAAGTGAATTGACGCATGCTGACACGATTGATGAGCCATTTACCTCATACTCAAGTAGGTCTTTCGTATTCAAGCGGTAAAGGGTGACACTGAAGTTTGTTGTTGAATGTGCCTTTTTTTTTTAGTAGGTACGCCCTGCAAGGTTGAGGAACAGTGCATAATTGCAAGGAATTCTCCAGTTCGGGAGGTAGGGCCACAACCGGTTCTTTGCAGCGTCCCTTCGGCCCCTAGCTGCAACCCCTTCCATTCCTTTTACTCTACCCCCGTTCATATTTGTTTCTTCCATCTTACCTTCTACCCTCTGCTAACACTTGTTTCATATTGCAAATAACAGCGAGGTTTGTCCTCCTGTTTCACCTTTCAAACCTTTTTAGTTTTCTGTAAAACAAAAATACTGTGACGGTTTTGTCTGTCCATCCGCACTTTTTCTGTCCGCCCTCAGATCTTACAAATGACTGAGGTTAGAAGGCTGCAGATTAGTATGATGATCATCCACCCTCCAAATATGAAATATACCAAATTGAAGCCCTCTAGCCTCAGTAGTTTTTAATCTTTTTTTAAGGTTAAAGTTAGCCATACTCGTGCGTCTGGCAACGCTGTAGATCAGGCCACCACCCGGCCAGGGCGGGAAGTTCCATGGGCCGTAGCTCATACTGCAATATAGACAATACAGAAAACTCGATTGCGCCGAAGAAACTTCGGCGTATTTTCTACTTGTTACATTCAATTTCCCTTGCAGCGTTGATTAGCCTAACGGGTCCCAGCGCTTGGCCTTGGCCTAAATTCCATATTCAAATTCCAATAACGACGAATTTTACTGTAATTAAAAAAGAAAACAAGCCAGTGTCGAGAGTGTCAGACAGATACAAGACAGTGGTCATACTCTTGACAAAAATGACAAAGATTTGAAACTACACAAAAGTTATTTTTCCCTTCGTCTGGTCGGAAATGATTTTAATAATGCTCAATGGACAAAAAAACGTGATTGTTAGGGAAGAACAGGTTTAGATTTACAAAATGGCGTTACGCCAACAATGACCACAGCACTGGTCTTATAAGGAAGTGTCAGATCAAGGTGAAATCGCCTGCATATAATAATAGATGAAATGCGATTTCAACACTAGAGGGAACAGAAGGTTGCTTGGAATAGAGGCTGAAGGTGGTTAACACACATGGAAGATGGAATGTTGAAGAAAAGATGGGATGCTGAAGAAGAATGTAATGCACAGGAATGGCAGAAATGCGGTGAAAAATAGACTACACAAACATGATAGCAAAGGAATGCACAGAAACCACAGAATAATAGGGGAGGATGGAATATATACTGCGAGGGTAGAATATTACTGGAGGGTGGAATACACTAGAATGACACAATAACGGTGAAGAATGAAATAAATCGATTTGATACAAAATTAATGAATAACAGAACACGTTGGAATTTCAGACCATAAGTTAAGGACGGCATGTGGGCGTAGAATGGAAAAAGGAATAAAAGAGAGAAAATAAACGGGAAGGTAAATAAAAACTGCTGAAGAGTGGCAGACCAGATTAACGTTGGAATACGTATGGCAGACGCCTTGATGAAGGAAAGAGCATCGAACGAAGGAATGAAGTCCAACAATGCTGAATTCTTGTTACTGCCAAACTGTGGAATTTCATGATTTTCATTCCTCCCATTCACCAATTCCAACAGCCTCATTTCTTTCAAGAGACGGGTCTACTGCTTCATTTCGAATCGACAAGCCATCGTTTAAAAATAGAAAGTCCCCCACTGAAACCGTTCCATTAATAATAATAATAATAATAATAATAATAATAATAATAATAATAATAATAATAATAATAATAATAATAATAATAATAATAATAATAAAATAATAATAATAATAATAATAATAATAATAATAATAAAAACGAAGACAGCCTCGCCACAACAAACAGGCTTTGGGGAAAATTGTCCTGGAAAGAAGGAAATGAGGACAAATGTTCTGGAATGAATGAAATGATAAAAATTGTTCTGGAACGAAGTATATGAGGAAAACTGCTCTGGAACGAAGTATATGAAGAAAATTATTCTGGAACGCATGAAGTGAGGAAAGCTGTTCTGGAACGAAGTAAATGAGAACAATTGTTCTGGAACGAATGAAGTGAGGAAAGCTGTTCTGGAACGAAGTAAATGAGAACAATTGTTCTAGAACGAAGGCAATAAAGACAATTGTTCTGGAACGAAGTATATGAGGAAAATGGTTCTGGAACGAACTATATGGGGAAAATTGTTCTGGAACGAACTACATGAGGAAAATTGTTCTTGAACGAAGGCAATCAGGACAACTGCTCTGGAACGAACGGAGGAAATAAAGAAAACTGTTCTGGAACGAAAGAAATGAGGAAAATTGTTCTGGAACGAAGGAAATAAAGAAAACTGTTCTGGAACGAAGGAAATGAGGAAAATTGTTCTGGAAAAAAGGCAAAGAAGACAATTGTTCTGGAACGAAGTATATGAGGAAAACTGTTCTGGAACGAAGGCAATCAGGACAACTGCTCTGGAACGAAGGCAATCAGGACAACTGCTCTGGAACGAACGGAGGAAATAAAGAAAACTGTTCTGGAACGAAGGAAGTGAGGAAAATTGATCTGGAACGAAGGAAATAAAGAAAACTGTTCTGGAACGAACGACATGAGGACAGTTGTTTTGGAACGAAGGGAATAAATAAAACTGTTCTGGAACGAAGGAAATAAAGAAAACTGTTCTGGAACGAACGACATGAGGACAGCTGTTCTGGAACGAAGAGAATAAATAAAACTGTTCTGGAACGGAGGAAATGAGGAAAATTGCTTTGGAACGAAGGAAACAAAGAAAACTGTTCTGGAACGAAAGAAGTGAGGAAAATTGTTCTGGAGCGAAGGAAATGAAAGCGACCCAGATAAAAACGGCAAATGGAATATTATTGAAAGAGAATGGGATGGGGGAAAGGAGAGATTTATTCTTTTTTTTTTTCTGAACGGAATAAGATTGAATATTCTTTACAAGCCAATTGGTCTCGTCAATGGAGGCAATAGCGGGTTATTTTTTGCATCTCCCCAACAATTCTTGTCCACCGGCGTTCCTGGAATTACATTATCGATCTTGTGATGGTGAACTCGGCATACAAACTTCCGAAAGGAATGTGTTTTCCCCTTGATATTTTCATTTTCTAGATTGGTTCCGTTTTTTTCAGGGTGGGGGAGAAGGTAGGATATTCCCCCCTCCCCCCCAAAAAAAAATCTTTTGTTATAATTCCAGTCGTTTTTATTTTATGCCTCTTTCTGACTAACTAATTTCCCTTGGTATTTTCATTAACAAGACTGGTTCAGTTTTTTATTTTTGGGTGGGGGTAGGGGGGACATTCCCCCTCCCCAAAAAATCTTTTGTTATAATTCCAGTCATTTTTATTTTAAGCGTCTTTCTCATTAACTAATTTTCCCTTGAGATTTTCATTTTCTAGATTGGTTCAGCTTATTGTGGATCGAGTTTTTTTATGGGTGGGGAGAATTGCCCCCCCTCCCAATAAATCTTTTGTTATAATTGCGGTTATTTACACTCTATGCGTATTTCTGATTATCTAATTCAGCCTTGATATTTTCTTTTCTAGATTGGCTCAGGGATTTTTTTTTTTTTTGGGGGGGGGGCAGAGTAGGGGGATATTCCCCCTCCCTAAAAAATAATTTGTTTTAACGCCAGTAATCTTATGTGTATTTTTCTGATTAACTGACTTTCCCTTGATATTTTTTTTTCTAGATTGGTTAACTATTTTTTGAAAGCAGGAGAAGGGCAAATTCGCCTCCTCAAAAAAACATCTTTTGCTATAATTCCAGTAATTTTTTGCAGGTGTCTTTCTGATTAACTAATATTTCCTTGATACTTGGATTTACTAGAGTTTACTTTTTTTGAAAGGGGATGCAAGGCAAATTCCTCCCCCCAAACTAAATCTTTTGTTATAATTCCTGTCATTTTTTGTGTGTGTGTCTTTCTAATGAACTCATTTTCCCTTGGTATCTTCATTTTCTAGATAGGTTTAATTGGGGGAGAGGGGGAAATTCCCCCATCACCAAAAAATCTTTTGTTATTATTCCAGTCATTTTTGTGTGTCCTTCTGACTAACTATCATCGATTAGAATGATGGTACTCTTAAAGATCCACCAGTTTCAGTTATAAATCATTAGCCGTAAAGGTTTGTGTCAGTTACAAGATCCTGAATGCCTACATTTGTTAAGTTACTCATCGCTGGATATTTCTTAAACTCTAATTTCAGTCTGGTGTAAATTTCTAGTCATGAGTGCTTTTTCATTATTATTATCTCTAAAGGAGTGAAAAATTCACTTCATTATTTAGATTGCGCAGTAATTTGATAGATCGATCGTAAGCGATGCAATAATACTTAATTCAACTTAGGTTATTCGATTTAGACGACTTGGGTAACTTAGCTTTTGGGGACAAAAGTGTAAGTGGCAATAAATTAATATGAAGGGAAAAAAATACATCAAAACATTCTGAGGTATCCAGCGGGATGTTTAAGATTAGGTTGTCTGTCTGACCTGACGGTTTTTCTTGCATGCTTTGAAAATTAAGAAGATTACAAATTACATTCAAGTCCTAGAAATACCTTTATTTTCATTTTGATAAAACACTTCCGACGAAGCAGGATAAGCCTATCTACAAGTAAGACAAAAACAAGTTTATGTATGTATGTATGTATATATATATATATATATATATATATATATATATATTGATATATATATTATATCTATATATATAAATAGTATGTATATGTGTATATATATGTCATATTATAAATATATAATACTAACAGGGCCTCATTGAAACTGGATGGTATCTAACAGATATACCTTCCAATTTCAATGAGGTCCTGTTAGTAACTGTATTAATGCACAGAACAATTGTGTAAGCGATAAACTTATACACACATATATATATATATATATATATATTATATATATTATATATATATATATATATTCACGCACGCACACAAGAGCATTCCTGAAAGTTATAAAAAACCTTAGTACTCTAGTGCATATGCCCTGGAGGACCTAAGAGCAGAAGTATGATCAGACTGATGCTGTAGGGATAATTCGAAGTGTTTAGTTTTGTCTTAGGATGTAGCAGCAAACACCTGCCGACCTTGAGGTGCAAGTAGAGCAATTGATTAATCTATTTTTAGCGCTTCGTGTTGTTGCATTTGCATTATAGTTGCAAGAGCTCTGATGCGCAAAGATTAATCTAAGCGTTTCATAGTTATCCTGGAATATGCTATGATTATTTCTGCATGGGTCATTAAACTTTCTTTTCATATTTGCTCCCTAAAAGCTGGTGGTGTTATCGAACAGAGGTTATTCATGTCTCGCTTACCAGTTAATCTTTATTTATTTTTAAGTTGAAACAAACTATGAAATCTAACAGTCGCTACTGTTGCCCGTTAACTGTAAAATTAACCTTCTAAACTCTAAAGAAATTAATTCCCTTTGAAAATATAACGAACTAGAAAAAATATGAAAAGATTATGAAATGTGCTTCACCTTGTGAAAAGTTTCCGGGTGTGGTCAAAGGTAGCCGCTCGACCACTTTGGGCCAGCAACGTCACGTACATTAGCAATTCTTTCTGTTGGTGTTGTTGTTGTTGCTGTTGTTGTTACTGCGGCATTTGCATTTATTCATGCCAGCGTCCTTCGAGAGACAATGCTCATTACTGACTTTTCCAGCAATCTGCAGGAGTGTGGAATTATTTTGTGTGTGCAGTGCTGGTGTTTCGTTGGTGACATTTTTCCTAAGCCGAAACCCAATATTTATTCACTCATTATTCTCACCTGAACACCTTGCAGGATTGACTGACCTATATTCCAAACTTGCTTATGAACTTATCCAGATAAATAATGATTACTCTGTTTTCCTTGAATTCGGTAATTATCAACAAGAAATGATGAACCACAGGCATTCCTGGTTTGAGGCGTCTCCCCAAAATCAACTTACAGTTAGTTATCGATACGCAAAGAAGTCAAACCATTTTAGCCAAGACTATAAAAACCACTTAGATTCCACGAGTCTACTCAACGGCCAACACACTCGCCAGCAATGCAGGTCGATAAGCAGACATGATTTTTTACTTCATTGATCACCCACACTCGATGAAGTCATACCTGACCCAAGACCACTTCTCTTTTCCACCTCTGGAACAATCTCTGCCGCTCGCCTCCTCCGACGCCGTTTTCCTGGAACAGCCCCAAAGTTCGTTTGCCCTATTTATAATAACACCCTTTTCATCTTGGCCAGCAACACCGACTTCTCCCATTTCATAAATGATGAACAGAGCTCGCACACACCGAAGGAAGGAAGGGTCGGATCCATTCTTTCTCAACGAACTGGGCAGGGTTGGGAAAGCGCTCCCCTTCCTAATATATCCCCTACAATTTTAGGGTCTGTGAGCTCCCCTACACCGCCCTCGGAGGAAAAAGGAATTGCAGAAGGGATCTCTCCTTTTGTGTGGCACAACATTAAGCTATTTTCGGCAGGGAAAAAACGGATAAATTCTTGGCACGAGAAATAGCAGTTTATTTCAGTTAGACATCGAAAAAATGAATGAGGGCCTTGAATTTCGTGGATGGGCAAAACACCCGGTCCCTTAACTTTACGAAGAAGCACCGTTACTTAACCTGGTTGGGAAGACTCTGTTCCTGACTGATAATCGGTTGATAAGGTCAAGGGGGATGGAGAAGGGGGTGGGGGGAAGGGGGGGGGGGGGCTGGTTGGATGGAGCAGGATAAGCATGACCCACCGCTCTTAGTACATATAGTCACGCTACGTAATTGGCTTCAAGAAGGATCCAAAAGGAGGTCCTTCGAACGACCCTTGAAGTTTCAACTTAATGAAGGAGCATTCCAAGAGAAACTAAAACTTTATTAGTCTGGAAAGATTGGATTTCCCGCTGGGGTTTTTGTGGTTTGTGGTTGGTGTGACGGAAAGGATTGCTTTGATTAAATGCTAGGCCTAAAGGCCCATAAAGGTAAGAGGAGGGTTTTAGATGACAACAAAATGGTGGAAGGTTCAGGCGTCCCATTTTGCACTGGACGCTCGCTCGTCTATTCCTGATGCCTCGTTGCAGTATCCACAGGCTTTGACCTTTTGCATATTTAGTATTTGTATGATATCAAAAATTTGGCTCGTTAATTCAAACGTTACAGAATATTTTGCACTAAAGCCAAACGACATTACCAGGTCACACACGTGACTGAAATAGGTAAAGGGTACGAAGAGTTTTAACACTATTTTCTTCTAATTCTTCTTTTTTATTGTTTCGTTGTTTTCTGATTTATTCTCAATTTTCCTCTAATAGTTCCACAGTTACCATTCCTTGTAATGATTATATTTCTTGTCGAAAAAGTAACACTCAAAAGGCTGTAATTTTTAGACATTCTAGAAATTGCTTCTTTAATTTTCTTTATCAACTTTAACTTGCCTGGAAGTAAGAGAATGTGCATATATAATATATATATATATATATATATATATATATATATATATATATATATATATATATATATATATATATACCTTCAGGCATATGTATAAGTATCAAGGCGAATATATTTTTTATGTAGAGGTGGTAATAAGTTTGTCTGTGGAAAGCGGACATCACTATTCCGTACTGAGGTTTAAGGATTTACTATTTTTAGTTCACAGAGGAGTTTTCCATTTACTGTCGATTTGGAAAATATTGTTTCCCATGTAATTTATCTTTACTCTCAAAATCCTATTTTTTAATTGAAGACTCAGAAGTTAACCTTGGGATTCAATGAATAGTTAATGAATTAACATCACCCACACAGTTATAGATTATACATTCGGCCAAACGCCGTAATCTTCTAAATAATTTACTCTGATGTCTCTGAGTCGCTGACTAAATCAGTGACCGTTTAAATTCTTAAAATGCCTTCCTCCTCTCGTCCTTCTCTGCTCTCTCTCTCTCTCTCTCCGTCTCTTCTCAAATCGTCTCTCTCTTCGTCTCTCTCCTCTCTCTCCATAACTTATGAAACTTTCGTTAATCTTTTCTTTCACTAGAAGTCATATTCTGTTCTTTCCTCATTGTTCTGGTTTTTTTCAACGTAATGAGCTAACACAGTGAATGCCAGACCATATTATAAAGTCTCAAATATGTAGCTTCGTGGAATTTATGATCAGTTCTAATTAAAAGAAAGGCGACAGTGTGTTAATTAAAAGAAAGGCAATAATAAATGATATAATCTGATATTTCATACACTGATATTCGTTGAAATAAAGGACAATATTATATTTCTTACATTTTTGGAGCATTCACGGGGTAGATATCTCTCCCAATATACATACACGAACACATACATACACATACATACGCACATACATAAATACATGCGTACATATATATACATAATATTATATACACACATATACATATATAAAAATAAAAATTATTTTTTAAGTAATATATGAATTTCAATGTTAATGGTAATTAAATGAGAAAATAAGTTTCAACCCTCGACTCATTAGAAATCGCCTCCAACATGAATTTTTTTTAAGTACAAAACATCACCGACCACAGATAGGTAGAAAAACCACTTTTCCTTTTCTTTTATGTGCCTTCCAGGACAGAAGGTAGTTCGCATTTAATTGTCAGTTACACTGACACATATGCATATGTTTCTTGTACGTTACCGGCGTCACAGACCCCACCCCAACCCCTCCCTCATAAACCATAAAGTAGAAAAATCTTGGACAATAATTTCGCAGCCGTGTCGATTACATACGTAAGTAAATTTTAACAACTTACCATGGCACCGCCATAGAATTATTCACCACTGAAATAATAATAATAATAATAATAATAATAATAATAAATAATAATAATAATAATAATAATAATAATAATATTAATAATAATAATAATAATAATTATTAATAATTAATTTAAAAATAATAATAATAATAAGATGATGATGATGATGATGATTAATTAGACGAAAGAGAATACTGATGATAAGGAAGACACAGATAAATACAAGAATAACATTTTCTCTAGTCAGCACCTGCATATTCCATTTATGGTCTATGCAAATATTGGGTAAACAAACACATGATTACGGTTGTCAGAATTTTAGGTTACGAACTAGACAATAAAATACATTTACTTCTCACGCAGTAGGAACTTACTGTATCTAAAAAATAATTCTAACGTATTTTGAATGATAAAATACACATGGCATAAATTTAAGGGTATCTTAGAATATATAATTCACGAACACGTGATGTCCGACGAACACTCACCGCGCAAAAGTGATCGGAAGAGAACCACGAGTGGTGCTCACAGGGGGTGTTCAGTTTGTCACTTTCTGGTTACGTTTGATTAAACCAGTCCTGTGTTTACTTTACGCAGAATGTGTTTGCTTTCCCCCTCGTGCGAATTCAGTGGAAACATAAGGGCAACATTTTGTCCCCTGTTCCTTGCCTAATGGATGCCAGCACGCGGAAACGGCCACGGAACAGCGTATGGAATTTCATTCGGCATTCACTCTGATATGTGCACACACACACACACACGCACACACACACACACATATATATTGTCATATGTACATATAGTATGTGTGTACATATGATATGATAATTGAGATAAATATATTTATCTAAGTATATATTATGTACACATGTATATATCTACATATGATTATATATATATATATATATATATTATATATTATATATGTATGTATATATATATATATATATATATATATATATATATATATACATATAGTACATATATATACATGTACATGATATATATATATATATATATATATATATATATATATATATTATATATATATATATATAACTATGTATGCTTCTCTTTATTAACAAATAGCACACTATGTTAGGCTTTGGTTTAAACGCGTTGCTCATTTCTTAGTATTTTGCCTTTTCGACGAATGGAAATTTTTTTTAACAGACGCTCTAAGAATAAATTACATTCTCCGAGAGTCATTTAACTATGGTCAGTAGGGCGCCTCGAAGCCATTAAATTTTCAAGTTATGATGAATAATTTTATACCTGTAAATTCTAACTGGTTTTCTTGGAATTTAAGGTGAGCGTGAAATTATATGAAATATATTCTGATCAATTATTTTTTATGGTTTTATTTCTGAAGATATAATGACCAGGCTGCAGTGTGTTTAATTTTCATAGAAAACGTCAAAAGGAAACATGTCACGAGAATTACAAATTAATTGAAAATAAAACCTGAAGTTTATACATTGACAACTGAGAAAATTTTAAAAAATGAATGTTTGGAAAATGTGTAGCTGCCGTTTTAGCAGAAGCTACGTGAAGGTTATTAGAGGATAAAAAAATAATCAAGACGCTTGTATTAAAACGCACTAAAAAGTAAAAAATATTCTTTTTGAGACACCAGGATTTTCTTACAATTAATCATGTCTACAAAAATAAAATGGTGGGCGCCAAGTGTAGAACGAAATGCTAAAAAAAAAAAACTTATTTCTTGCAAAGTTTCCTTCCAGTTTCGGCGTTCATACTTTTATTTTTGTAGACATGATTAATTGCAAGATTTTTTTTTTACTTTTTAGTGTATTTTAAGAAAAGCTTGTTTAGAAAATTTTATATATATTTTTTTTATTTTATACGTTTAGACTTGACAGAAATTGTAATTGATATATGATTGTAGCTAACAAAATTGAACGTGTGATATTCTATAATATCCATTCGATCGAAAGTGTCATTAGATGCCACAGCCTGTCCTACTGATTACGTAAGGTTGTATTGTCACCGGAACTGAGCAACCATGCAAATTTTTAATTCCATCAGACGAAGGGAACAGGTCGAAAATGGAACTACAAGATTTGATCCGGACAAACAAAGAGACATAAAAGCATGCTAAATAAAAGCGCATATTGTAAAAAAAAATAGGCTTTTTCTACAATCACAGTGCAATCCCAGATTTTTGCAAAATACCTGTAAATTACAAGGATGATACAACATTTACCACAGAATGCTTATTGACGACAAATTATCATTTACAGTGTAAAGAAAAAAGAAATTCTATGTTGTGTAATAATGTCTCTCACTAATTAAGAATCATGTCTACTCTTGCTAGTAAGATAAGAAAAATATACATTCAGTTTTGGGTCTCTCTCTCTCTCTCTCTCTCTCTCTCTCTCTCTCTCTCTCTCTCTCTCTCGCAGACGATGCTTATACTTCTGTCATGAATCTCTTTTTTTTCTATATTATCTAATAAACTATTGACAGAATTTTCAGGACTAAGTAAGTTTTTCGATAAGAATAAATAACCTATTGACTAATTTCTAGCCACGATCGCATTATTTTCATTATTATTACTTCCACCATTATATTGTTATCATATAAAAAACATGAAAATATTAATAGCATTAACACAGAGCAGAAATATGATTTATGATGTATAATATTATTTCAACGATCATCTTTATCATCAATGATACGTTAGCGCCTCACTTTTATTACCTTTAGGGTACAAAGTCATTCCCAAAGAAGCTCTCCCCTTATCAGTGAACTGATAAGAAGTGCCGAAGGGCATAATTCTCGTCTATTTTTTTTTTTTTTTTTTTTTTATTTTTTTTTTTACTCAGGCCAGAATACCTGCAATTTCTTTTTTCACGAGGTTCCAGTAGGCCTGTCTTTTACTTCTTATCGAAAAGGAAAATTACCACGTCAAGTGAGTAAGTAGGTCACACAGTTCAAAAATGACAATTTCTCTCTCTCTCTCTCTCTCTCTCTCTCTCTCTCTCTCTCTCTCTCTCTCTCTCATTACTTTTGTCCGTACACTTCCATCATACTCTCTCACTTTCTTTCTCTTCTACAGTTTCATATTTGTTATATTTCGCGTAAAATTTTTCTCCTCTCTCTCTCTCTCTCTCTCAAAAACAATTCACAATTCAAATTTTCTGTCACTCTCCCTGCCTCCCTCCCCCCCCCACCCTCTCTCTCTCTCTCTCTCTCTCTCTCTCTCTCTCTCTCAATTCATAATTTCAGTTATCTGTTAAACTCCCTCCCCACCTCACCTCTCCTCACCTCACCTCACCTCACCTCTCTCTCTCTCTCTCTCTCTCTCTCTCTCTCTCTCTCTCTCTCTCTCCACGAAGTCTCTTTTCCTCCACGAAGTTCCCCAAGCGCAACCCTAACCTCCACCCCCACCCCCCCCACAACCGAACGAAGGCTTTTATTTGAGCTGAAGACCACCTTCGCTTGCCGTGTTTGCAGAAGGATTAGAGCGGGTTCAAGTGCTTGCAATATCTTGCGATCATGACGGCATTATTAACGTTATTTATGGCGGCTGTAATCTTTCTGACGCGCGCCTTCATGTATAGACCTAATGGATTTCAAGTGCCAAGCGCCAAGTGCCAATGTCTTGATGGCACATGTGAGAACTATTCGGTTCTTTCCTCACTGCCTTTCATATCACATGCCGATCGTGACTCATTCCGTAGGAGGGGTGGGGGTCTGGGGTGGGGGTTGAACAAAAGGGGGCGGAGTGTTTTACATTATGTTACATTAAATGAAAGTTCTGTTGCGTTCCGGGTATAGGACATAAATTAACGTCTTGTTACGTTCTGAGTAAAATGTTCTGTTATGTTCTGAGTATAAGAAGTAAATCAAAGTTCTGTTGCGCTCTGAGTAAAAGACCGAAATCAAAGTTCTGTTACCTTCCGACTATAAGACGTAAATTAATGTTCTGTTACGTTCTGAGTATAAGACGTTGGCTGCCCTACGCCTTAAATATTCATACCATAAATATAAATAAAATGATTTTTTTTTTCGAAAAAGTAGAAGCGGCAAGGAAATGGAAGTGATGTAAGTAGATCGTATTATGGACCATTTAGAAAAATGAAGTGAAAATAATCAGTGTGCAGTAAACTCTCATTGCATTTCAGGTCTACTATTAAAAAAAATATAGGCGAAAAAATATATAAATCTGAAAGATTTCATGTCTACTATCACAAAAAATATACGCGAAAAAAGATGGAAATCTGAAATATTTCAGGTTTACTATTAAAAAAATAGAGGCGTAAAAATATATAAAGCATAAAGATTTCATGTCCACTATTAAAAAAAAAATATAAGCGAAAAAAATATCTAAATCTGAAAGACTTCATGTCTACTATTAAAAAAAAATATAAGCGAAAAATATATAAATCTGAAAGATTTCTACTATTTAGAAAAATATAAGAGAAAAAAATATCAAAAAAATAAATCAAAATACGACAGATTTCACGTCTACTATATATATATATATATATATATATATATATATATATATATATATATGATATATATATATATATATATATATATTAATATATATATATATCTCAAAGATTTCCTCGCCTCTTTACTATTCTAAAAAAATATAGCAAAAAAAAATATATATATAAATCTGAAAGATTTCACGTCTACTATTTAAAAAAAATATAAGCGATAAATTATATAATTCTTATATAATTTCATGCCTACTATAAAAAATTATAAAGATTTCATGCCTATTATAAAAAATTATAAACGAAATATATGTATATATATATATATGTATATATATATATATTATATATATAGTATATATATATATATATATATATATATATATATATAATATATATATATATATATGAAAGATTTCATGTCTATTATTAAATCAAATATAAGCGAAAAAATATATAAATCTGAAAGATTTCAGGTCTATATATTATTAAGCGAAAAAATACATAAATCTGAAAGATTTCAGTCAGTCTACTATTACAAAAATATAAGAACAAAAATAAAAATATAAAAGGCTGAAGATTTCAGGTTTACACAAAAATTAAAAAAAGATAGCGAAAAAAATCTAAATCTGAAAGATTTCATGTCTACTATTAAATAAAATATAAGCGAAAAAAATATATTAATCGGAAAGATTTCATGTCTACTATTAAAAAAAATATAAGCGAATAAATATATAATTCTGAAAGATTTCATGCCTATTATAAAAAAACTGAAAGATTTCATGTCTACTATTAAACAAATATAAGCGAAGAAAATAAAAATCTGAAAAATTACAAGTCTGCCAGTAAATAAAATATAAGCGAAAAAACATATAAATCTGAAAGATTTCATGTCTAATAAAAAAAAAACACAAGCGAAAAAAAAACATAAATCTGAAAGATGAAGAATATATGAATCCCTAATCAGTCTAAATTTGGGTACTCACCATCTAACTGCGTCGTATAAATAAATAAATAAATAAATAAATAAATAAATAAATAATAAATAATATAAATAAATAAATAAATAAATAAATAAATAAATAAATATAAATTAAATAAATATAAATAAATAAATAATAAATAAATAAATCTATAAATAAATAATAAATAATTAAATAAAATAATAATTAAAAAATATATAAATAAATAAATAAATATATAAAAAACATCAGATGAGGACCACGAGAACATATGCACCAATGAACTCTCTTACGGATGATAAACATACTTCTCAAGGATATATCAAACCTATCAGCAGGCCACTTAGCCATTCCCCACCCCACCCACTACACTCCTTCTCTCCCCTCCCCCGTCCCCCCTCCCACCATCCACCCACCCACTACCCACAAGGACATTCCACCATCCGCCGGTGCTGCGTTTCCTTTCATCTTTTTTGGTTACACGTACTACATAAGTCTTCTTACAATGCCTCAACTTAGCCATTTATTAATGAAGAATCGGAAAAGAAGGGCATTTGTGTGTGAGAGAAGCAGGAGGGAAGGATGTAAGAAGGGAGGGGGAGGGGGGGAGGGGGGGGGGTGGAGAGGAAGGGAAAAGGCCTCCTCTGAAAGGCCTTAGCCCACTCTACTCATCTCAGATGATCGACTGAAGAGCCTATAAGGGCTCTTGGATGTTCATGTAAATGGATGTCGCGACATAGAACGAAAGAGCATGAAGAATGCTACAGAGAGAGAGAGAGAGAGAGAGAGAGAGAGAGAGAGAACCAGCGTTAATTGAGAAGAATGATTAAACCTAGAAGCAGTTATGCAATTTCATTGTTCAGTGATAAAAAAAATCCAAATATGGTACGTCTTTTACGAAGCGTTGAAGAACTTTATATTCATTCTCGACTTACGTATTAAGTGTGTATTTGATTACCTGTTTATCTTATGGTGAAAATGCTTTTACCAAACACTGACAGACAAAATTTATAGAAAAAACACCTAAACTTTGGCGACAAAAATGGACTTAAAATTTTATTGTATGGCGTGTGCATTGTTTTAACATCTGATTTTCTATCGTTGTGCAAATCACATAAAACAAGGAGACAGGATTACGACATCATGAATACGAATATAGTCCACATAAAGAAAAAGAGGCATGGATTATTATTATATCCTTTTTGCCACAAATACCGAAGGTTTCTTTGACTCGGTGCCAACGCGGTTATCAATATCTACAATTATATCCACCCCGAATTTTAACATTCTTTCCTCTTCTACAGAACGATTACGTTAACGTTAGGCCAGGTGCTATTCAATCTTACTCTTACAGTGAAATATCAAATCTGTTCGTCCTCCTTCCCTGACTCTATGCATGATCCAAGAACATGCCAGCGCGCGCGCGCGCGAGGAGACGTGTTTGTCTTTCGTGTATAGTTTATTTGTTTGTCTTGGATATATCAGTGTAAACATCGCCCTGGCCAGTAGATGGTAAATTTATTAGAGAGTAAACCAGATACTGGTCAGGGTGACGAAAGGCTGACCTCGTTCTCTGTAGAAATGGTCGTTGCGCAAGCTGTGTGTGCATAATCCACGGTAGGGGCCGTGTCTGAACGCAATTCCTCAGGGTTGCTCCCAAAAATAGAGGCAATAGCGCGCCAAGTTTTAATTCAGGGAGATCAGACAACAAAACCTTTTCCTTTCTCTTGCCTCCTCTTCTTCTTCTTCTTCTTCTTCTTCTTTCGGGATTAAACAACTTAAAGAAGGAATAATTTAAGTGAGAGAAGTTTCGTTCATCAAACACAAGATGAGAGGAGCAGAAGAACTTTAACCTAAACAGAAAAAAAGAGGTTTTTAAAAAGAAGAGAGAGAGAGGGAGAAAAAAAAATTAAAAGTGGAAACACGTTAATGAACAGAACACTTGACCGCAGCATCTTACTTTCTCCGGCCTCTTCGTCCTCCTTGCAAGAAGAAGAGAGGAGTGCCTCGTGAAGTTCCCTCAGCGAGACAACACGATGGGCTGAAGAGGCCTTCTTGAATTAATGCTCACTCCTAAATTAAAGAAAACGAAATTTTAAAGCAGGGACACAACGAGCGGCGGGGGCCTTTGGACGAAATTCTACAATTGCTTTAATGTATTTATATAGATGAAACTACTACACTTGCCGTCTTAAGACGCAATCATACTCACAACAGCTAACTTACAAGGAAATGGTTGCCAGCGGGAATTCTTTTTTAACATTCACTTCAGTTTTTAAATTAACGTGAATCGTAGTGAGGCGAACATACAGGGGCAGAGACAAATGGACATCTGAAACGATTTACGATCTCCACTTCATGAAAACGGAAGTACGAGCATGCGTAATGAGAAAAACCCAGACAGAAATCGATTTGGACTAGAGCAGTAATATTTACGCTCATTATGTGACATATTCTTAAACATTCGAACACGTGTGGCTCCTGCACCTTTCCAAAATTATCAAATCCAGCTTGCTTAAAGAGAGAGAGAGAGAGAGAGAGAGAGAGAGAGAGAGAGAGAGAGAGAGAGAGAATGCCATTACAAAGGACAACAATGACAGCGTCAAAATATTCGGCGGAAAAAAACCGAAAGTTACAATGGGGTTCGAACCGTCGCGAATAATAGAGACCGCGGTTTAATGTCTTTCCGCTAATGGCATCACTTTGATATATAATGAGACAGATTATTATAAATGTCACATTGTCTTATCAAAGGTATCGCGCAATGGCCTCGGTGAATAGCGCCGTTCATTAAAGAAAGGTTTGGGAACAAAAAACGCAAGATAAGCGGCAATAAATGATGGAAGCCATTTAGACTGAAAATACGTACATTCTCTCTCTCTCTCGTCGTTCTCCTTCCCGTGACAGAGAACTAAAATGTCTTAGGAAAAGTATCTTCTACTAGCACCCGAATGCTTGCTATTCAACATCGACCATACACATATTTGGTATGTATGTCTGCCAGGCTGTCTCTCGCATGCATTCACACGCACACACTACATTTTATACACACACACACACACACAACACACACACACACACACACACATATATATATATATATATATATATATATATATATATATATTATAACTTATATATATATATATATTATATATATATTATATATATATATATATAATTCCTTTTATGCTAATAATGCATTGTGAATTTCTTTTATGCTAATAATGTATTTTATTTTGTCTTTTACTTTTCACAGACTGATTATGCATTGATCAATAGTGCGAAACGTTTTTTTGGTAATAAACTTGGCCTTTTATCATTTGTATCATGGAACCTCCTGAAGTCTATATATCTTGCTGACTGGAATATATATATATATATATATATATATATATATATATATATATATATATATATATATATATATATAGTATTTATATATAATATAGATGATATACACACGCACGTGCGCACACACACATGCACACAAACACTATATATATTATATAATACCTACGTGCATGAAAATGAGTATATAGATACAGATATATGTGTATACAGATATATTAAAAGAGCCCTAACATCTCCAAAGTTGGGCGAAAAGCCTGACGGCAAAGGAGCGAAAATTAACCTTGTGACTGGAGGCTTTTCCAAATTTATTTGTTTCTGATGTTATTCCTGTACTAATTAATTAGTTTACAACCAGTTGTGATTTCAAGTCCTTACATCCGCTGTAACTGGAATTTGGAGCATGAAAATAAATCAATTATATAGACGTCAAAAATCACTAAGTGGTGCTATGGGTAGCAGTTAGACCCAAGAAACCCATGAGAGTTCAGAAATCACTAAATGTTTCTTTTGGTTACAGTAAGACCCAAGGAATCCAAGATTCCAGAACGCGCTTAGTGTCACTATGGGTTACAGTAAGACCCCAAGAAACCCAAAAGAGTTTCAGAAAACTTTAAGTGTTGCTATTGGTTAAAGTAAGAACCAACAATCCCAAAAGAGTTCAGAAATCAAGTCTTTATTTTTTTTGTTTACAGTAAGACCCCAGAAATCATTCTTTTTTTGATTACAGTAATAATAAAAAACAATAATTCTTTTTTTGATTACAGTAATAATAAAAAAAATAATCAAGAAAACCTAATGAGTTCATAAATCATTAAGAGTTTCTTTTGGTTACAGTGAGACCCCAAAAAACCCAGGAGAGTTCAGAAATGGCCCAGTGTTGCTATGGGTTACAGTGAGACCCAAGAAACCCAGCAGTTCAGAAATCATTAATTGTCACTATGGGTTACAGTGAGACCCAAGACTCCCTGAAGTTCAGAAATCACTGGTTGTCGTTTTGGGTTACAGTGAGACCAAAGAAACCCAAAATAGTACAAGAATAACTAAGTATTGCTGTGGGTTACAGTGAAACCTAAGAACGCCAAGAGAGTTCAGATATCATGAAGTGTTGCAATAGGTTACAGTAAGACCCAAGAAACCAGAACGAGCTCATAAATCATTGAGTGTTTCTTTTGGTTTCAGTGTGATCGAAGAAACCCAAAAAGAGTTCAGATATCATCAAGTGTTAATATAGGTTACAGTGAGACTCTAGATGCATAGAAGGTTAGAAATCACTAGGTGTTATTTTGGGTTACAGTGACATCCAAGAAACCCAAAAGAGTGTTTCTTTTGGTTACAGTAAGACCCAACAAGCCCAAAAGAGTTCATACATCATTAAGTATTTCTCTGGGCTAAAGTAAGACCCAAGAAACCCCCCACAATTAATAAAACATTAAGTGTTTCTTATGGTTACAGTTAGGACCCACGAAACCCAAAGGGCTTCAGAAACCACTAAGTGTTTCTTTTGATTACAATAAGACTCAAGAAATCTAAATGAGTTCAGAAATCAATAAGCGTTTCTTTTAGTTACAGTAAGACCAAAATAACCCAAAAGAGTTCAGAAAACAGTAAGTGTCCTATAGATTACAGTGAGACCCAGGAAACCCAAAAGTGTTCAGGAATAACTAAGTGTTGCTGTGGATTACAGCGAGACACAAGAATACCAAATAAGTTCCGAAAACATTAATAATGTTGCTATGGGTTACATTGAGACCCAAGAAACCCAAACTAGTTTAGAAATCACCAAGGGTCGCTATGGGTTACATTGAGACCCAAGAACCCCAAACTAGTTTAGAAATCACCAAGGGTCGCTATGGGTTACAGTAAGAGCCAAGAACCCCAAACTAGTTTAGGGTTGCTATGGGTTACAAGTGAGACCGAAGACCCCAAAAAGTTCAGAAAACATTAGGTGTTGGTTTGGGTTACAGTGAGACCCGAGAAACCCAGAAGACTTCAGAAATCACTAAGGGTTGCTATGGGTTACAGTAAGACTCAAGAAACCCAGGAGAGTGCGAGTCGATCTGTATATTCTGGGTTATAGCTAAATTCTAAAACTGATTGAAGATGAATTCCCTTCTCACATACGTCAGGAATTCAGACGGTGTGAATTTCAAGCCCAAATCATTCTAAATACGTTCAGGCGTAAAATAGAGAGGAAAACGCAATATTTGAAGATGAATATATGTAGGAATAAACTGATTCCCTTTCTCTTCTTACTTGATAGTTCTGGAGCGCCGGAGTGATACATTTGCTTCCACTGCGAGTTTTAATCTATTCCAAAGTAGTTTCTTCTCCAGCCTTTTCTTCTATAAGGAAGGCTTAAGCTTTAAGTGCTTGAATTATACCTTATGTTATGACTATCTTTCTTGGTGAAAGAATTTTATACTTCTTGAAAACTTTACTTATGTAATATATAGCCATGTATTCGCAATTATTCATTGCTTGTTCAAGTTTTATGTTTAAACTCTAATTATCCTTAATTTCTCTTTTAGAAAATGGGAAAAATATCTCACATCTCTTGGAAGGACTAGTCAGTGGAAGTGATTCATGACAAGCTGTTGCTATTCCGAAGTTTGAAGTTAACTAAGGCATCCTTAGTGTTAGAACTGCTTTAGATGGATATGAGCTATTTCTCTTAGTTGCTACTTCAACAGCTACTTAAAATACTCAGCCAACCCTGATTTGAACACAGTTTTAAATACGAAAAACAGATAAATATTTAACCTCTGATTAAACAAAACACAATAAAAAAAAAAGAAAAGGAGTATCCTATCAGAAATTGCAAATCCCGTAAGACAATCTTGGAAGATTTCACACAGGAGATTAGAACCGCTTTAGAAGGATAGCAGTTATTTCTCTTAGTTGCTACTCCAACAGTTACTTAAAACACTCAGCCAACCCTGATAAAAAAAAAAAAAAAAAAAAAAAAAAAAAAAAAAAAAAAAAACAGATAACTATTAAACCTCTGATTAAGCAAAACACAATAAATAAATAAAAAAGGTTTATCCTCTCAGAAATTGTAAATCCCGTAAGTCAATCTTGGAACATTTCACACAGGAGAAGAGAGCGTGGGCGTAAAAGCAGAAATGCCACTAAAAACTCATGAAGAACGGAGTTAGTCATTCCAGATCACCTGCTGGCATCGCTAGCTCTTCACTAATTTGATCAAACTTATTTTTTCCCCTAGTGTTTACTCTGGATTTTGATTTCGCAGCACGAAAGAAAGTAACAGATGTTTTTCCAAGTCAAGTGGGTGAGGTTTTTGTTAGGAATGAACGCAGGCGAGATAACAAACTGAGCCAGAGAGAGAGAGAGAGAGAGAGAGAGAGAGAGAGAGAGAGAGAGAGAGAGAGAGAGAGGACTATCTCTCGGCCTGACGCTGTTCACCGAGTGGCACGCTTTTAACAAAGTGATAAAAGAGAGAGAGAGAGAGAGAGAGAGAGAGAGAGAGAGAGAGAGAGAGAGAGAGAGAGAGCAAACGATAGCTCACACAATGCGAATCCACGGGAAGGCGAGATTGATAACGATAGGGTTATAAGAAAGGCTCAAGTCCTTCTCAAAAGGGGACAGACGGACGGACGGACAGACAAACGGACAAACACACACACACACACACAAACACACGCACACACAGAGTGAACGGGGGAGAACCACGGTCGTCATGGTAACGAATCAATAGCACTCTGAGAGAAATGTTACACGAGACAGCAGCTCGCCTGAACTGGTCACTTTCCCTCTCATAATGACTAATGTACTTTATCAGCGATTCTTTCTTTGCACTGGACCTCCTCCTCCTCCTCCTCCTCGGATTCGTGTCCTGTGCATACGAGGTATGTGAGTGTTTGTGTGTGTGGTGTGTGTGTGTGTGTGTGAATGTGGGGTGTCTACGTAAAGGCAAGCATGAGCACAGATACGTGCGTGCGTGTGTATGTTTGTATGAGTGTATGAATGTTGACGTAGATGTGGAGGTAATTTTATATATATATATATATATATATATATATATATATATATATATATATATATATATATATGTGCGTGTGTAAAAAGTAACTTCACTTGTATAAACATGGTATCATATGTATGCGAGGCATCTTTATTTATGTGTAGCAATCCCCCACCACACATACATACGCACACACACACCTATATATACATATAATATATATATATATATATATATATATATATATATATATATATATATATATATATATATATATAATATATAAGCACACACATGGAATAGAGATAAATACTAGGCCACTTCCAAAACGCCTCTGCTTAGCTTAGAATGGCTCACGATAAAACGGTAGTGCTCGGGTCTCGTTGTGACACCATTCGCTCGTATCTTGCGCGTTAGTTCGGTTGGAAAAATTGTGTTACAGTCGTATTTACTGATTACCGAATTGGTTCAAGTTTAGCTTCAGGCATGAAATCTTATACTGTGAGTGAGCAGCCAATTCTGGTAATCAGTAAATACGTCATTTCCTTTCCTGATGCTACCAAATACGACAGGAACAATTTCTCCTTTCTCCAGCCGAACTAACGCAGGAGATACGAGCGACTGAAGTCACAACGAGACCCGATCCGAGCACGACTGTTTTATGGTGGGACATTCTATGCTAGCTAAGCAGAGGCGTGTTGGAAGTGGCCTCGTATAAATCTGTATTCCAAGCTTTTTGGGTATCTTTATAATTACAAGGTATATTGCAAGCATATTGTCAAGCTCCCAATTGTCACGCCGTTCTTTGCCATGCGGATCACATGTGACCTGAATACCAGGTCAATGTAATTCCTTTCAATGAATGTCACGCCAAGGTCATTCATGCTGCTCCGTGGTCATACACAAATCAATTAACCTACATCCTCAATAAATGTCCTTTTTTTGTACGTCTTAAAGGGACATAACATTTTCAAATAGTGAGTTAGGAAAATGGCATCAATTATTTTAACGTTACAGAATTTAAAATCCATCTACAAATGGAAACAGGCTTTCAGTCTTTACCATACATTTCTTTCTAAATGGTTCTTTTGAAAAGGAGAAAATGTCGTGTACTGGAATGAACAGAACTACAGGAAGATAATTAAATTAAAAACTGTTCACAAAATACTGTAATATGATAATATATACTATATAATATATATATATATATATATATATATATATATATTATATATATGTATATATGTATATATAATAGATAATTAGATTAAAAAATGGATGACTAAGTACTTGTAATATATATATATATATATATATATATATATTATATATATATATATATATATATAATATATGTATATAAAACTGCATACTTTAAAAAATCAACCATTCTCCCTGCATTAGGAGGATTGACGTGACATGCAACTTCACGTCTTGTGTACATAGAGCGTGAACGAACTAAAACCATCGCCTTACGCAGTCATTTGCTGTATGAATATAGATGTACTCGGAAGC
>NC_087218.1:21791699-21801699 GCF_015104395.2 Macrobrachium nipponense | reverse complement strand
TCTGAAAAAAAATAGAAATAAGAGGATATGGGGATATGCCAGTGGGGGAAAAAAAATCGTACCCATAATCATAGGAGCACTAGGCACGATCCAAGAAATCCCTTGAAAAAGGAATCTAGAAAAAACTAGAGGCTTGAAAAGTAGCTCCAGGACTCATGCAGAAGAGTGTGGGAATCCCCCCTAGAACGCACACTAGGTAAAAAAGAAAAAAAAAAAGTGATTGGACCCCTCCCTAAAGGGAGGCAGGATGGGCAACCGGAACCCCACAAAACTATAAATCCACCCAGTCGAAATTTTTGGGAAAAGGACTGGTTTTGATAAAGAGCATATAATAAATAATTCAATAAAAGGGACTTGGGAATACGAAGGGGTATGTCGCCAAGTCCCGAGAACCTTTGTCATAACCAGATCTTTTCAGTACTTATTAGTAGAGTGCTCTAAAGATTAAAATAATCTTTAGAGCACTCCACTCCACTAATGAGTTCTGAAAAGTTCTGGTTATGACGAAGGTTCTCGGGACTGCGACCTACTTTGTACTCCCAAGTCTTTTATTATTATTGTTATTATTATCATTTTTTGTACTTCTGTTCGTCCTGAAATAAAACGATAAACCGTGTACTAACCAGCATTTTCCAGTGTCATTCCTCTAGGGTTGAAACACAAATCTTCCGCGTCGTTCTCAGTAATCCCCCCCAAATTACCATCCCATTAGAAGAAAGATTTGTCTCCCATAATATCACAAGCATAACACGGACGCACTTCATCAGAAACATATGACAAGTTCCCACACCGCCATTCCCCAGCCCCCTATTCCTCCCTTTTCTCCCCTCCCCTCCCCGGTCTCATTCATATCAGGGCTCCCTGGCGTTGATCCTGGCATTGCATTTAATGCTTTGCAATGGCAGCTCTTAGCCACACGCCCTGTATTGCATTCATTAGCATCCCGTTCTCTCTCTCTCTCTCTCTCTCTCTCTCTCTCTCTCTCTCTCTCTCTCTCTCCATAATAATCCGGAGAGACCTTCGTTATAACGTGAATACTTCCCGTATTCATTGGTTCTTGGAATTTGCAAGAGATCTTTTGCATGAACGTGGCACCAATGCAACGCACGTAAATATCAATTCATTTATTGACAACTCGCGTGATTTCAATTAATTATTCGCCCGTTTATTGATTCACTCAGGTGTATTAATCCTCCATCGACGCGTTGGATTCGGCAAGGAGTGGAAATCGAAATGATTGATTTAAGAAATGAAGAGCTGAGAGAATTCGTCTTAATCGGTCGCTAACATGAATGTATAGAATTCTCTGTATACTAATCTTCTAAATAGCAGTCTTTATCAGTATTCTAATTTTGTAGATAGTATCAGTCTTTCTCTGTATCTTCTAAATAGCATTAATCTTTCTCTATATTCTGATTTTCTAAATAGCATTAATATTTCTCTGTATTTTTATTTTCTCAATAGCATTAATCTTTGTCTGTATTCAAACTGTCTAAATAGCAGTAAACTTTGTATTCTAATTTCATAAATAGCTTAAATCTTTCTCTGTATTCTAATTTTCCATATCTGTATTCCAATTTTCTAAATAGCATAAACCTTTCTCTGTATTCTAATGTTCTAATAAGATTAACATTTCTCTGCATTCTGATTTTAAAAATAGCATTAATCTTTCACTGCATTCTAATCTTATAAAGAGCATAAATCTTTCTCTGTATTCTAATTTTCTAAATATCATTAATCTTTCTCTGTATTCTAATGTTCTAAATAACATTAATATTTTTCTGTATTATAATTTTCTGAATAGCATTAATCTTTCTCCGTATTCTAATTTTAACAATACCATAAATCATTCTCTGTATTCTAATTTTATAAATAGGATAAATCTTCCTCTGTTTTCTAATTTTATAAATAGGATAAATCTTTCTCTGTATTCTAATTTTCTAAATAAATTAATCTTTCTCTGTATTTTCATTTTATAAATCGCATCGATCTTTCTTTCTTTGTAATCCAATTTTCAAATAGCATTAATCTCTATCAATAATCTAATTTTTTAAATGGCATAAATCTTTCTCTGTATTCTAATTTTCTAAATAGAGTTAATCTTTCTCCGTATTCTAATTTTATAAATAGCACTAATGTAAGTTAATAAATTCCCTCCATAAATTATAAATAAAGTCCTCATTTTCGTAAATGAAGTCAGCGTCACCTTTTAAAAAACAGACGGAGCGAACACCTTTAACGGTCAGATACAAAATAAAAGAACCGGCTAATTTAATCTTCCCGCAAATAGAGACGCTATCAGGAAGCTGCGCAAAGGATCGCTTACTATCAGTTCCGAAATTCTAAGCCAGTATAGGCCACCAAGTAAGGAACATTAGCATCCCATTTTTCTTTGTTTGTTTGTATGGTGTTTTTACGTTGTATGAAACCAGTGATTATTCAGCAACGGGACCAACGGCTTTACGTGACTTCCGAACCACGTGGAGAGTGAACTTCTATCACCAGAAATACACATATCTCACTCCTCAGTGGAATACCCAAGAATCGAACTCGCGGCCACCGGGTTGGTACGCCGACACCATACCGACCACGCCACTGAGGCGCTGTAGGCCCCTTTTCGTAGCACTATTACGAGGAGAAATTTTTAAGGGGCAAAGGTCATGTTGAAAGGTCACGTCGGTAGGGTTTCGACTCGCTAAATGATTTTAGTAAATGTTGAGTCGAGCTGTACAAAATTTTCCGAGAAGTGTCTTGAGAATTTTCATGTCTCGAGACTAAAAAAAAATGAAAATAATAATAATTACGGTTATTTACGCAAACTCTATACTGGTACTATTGAGTTCATAAGGCATCACTAACAATTCTTGTAAAAAATAGTCTCCATTTCCTTCGTCGTGTGAGAAACACTTTGCCAGAGAATTTCTCATCACTCTTCGTCATAATTACAGGAAAATAAAACGCCTTTTACTTTTGCGCCTTCTCTGAAATTATCTACACAGATACTGAGAGAGAGAGAGAGAGAGAGAGAGAGAGAGAGAGAGAGAGAATTAATACAGTCCCGGCGGCCAAATCCAATAAAAATGTGAAGGTTATAAAGTAAAGAAAGCTAGTGTCATAAAAGGAGAGAGAGAGAGAGAGAGAGAGAGAGAGAGAGAGAGAGAATTAATACAGTCCCGGCAGCGCATGCCGAATCGCTTTGCCAATCCAATAAAAATGTGCAGGTTATCAAGTAAAGAAAGCTAGAGTGCCATAAGAGGGGAGAGAGAGAGAGAGAAGCAAGGGGGGAGGGGGATGCCTCAAGTAAGTGCTCATTCGAACCATTCTTGACCACAAATTCAATTAAACTTTAGGGGACTGTGGTCGTGACGTATTTGTTCTTAGCCTACCATCAAGGGTTGGATTTAATGCACTGAAACCCTACGACGTGTATTGGTCTCTCTCTCTCTCTCTCTCTCTCTCTCTCTCTCTCTCTCTCTCTCTCTCTCTTCATATATATATATACATATATAAATATATATGTATATGCATACATATATATATATATCATATCTCTCTCTCTCTCTCTCTCTCTCTCTCTCTCTCTCTCTCTCTCTCTCTCTCTCTCTCTCTCTCTATATATATATCATATTTATAATATATATATATATATATATATATATATACAATTTAGCATTATATATATATGGTTATATAAAATCAATATAGATATATATATATATATTATATATATATATTATATATATAAATATAGATATGTATGTAAGTGATATAGATATACATATAAGAAATATGATTATGAATGAATATATAAGTATATACCTATTATATACATTTATATATATATATTAATATATATATATATATATATATATATATATATACATAAATGATTGCATGTTCATTTCATTGACCAAGGACTCACTCGTCACAACTTTGCCTGAAAAAGCTGTATTTACGAAACAATGGTACAATATGAAAGATATTCAACTGCAGCATTGCGTCAAGGCTGTAGCTCATGACGCCATGCATGAAGGAGAGAGTAATTATCATATTTATTAAAAAAAACATTCTAACACACCACATTTTTACACCGAGAAGATACAGCCAATCTGGGTGTTCCACGATTTACCAAGTAAATAAATAATCATTATCTTAACTTTCATCTTTCACTACTATTTGATTGTGTTTGTTTTCCATCTTCTCTTCTATATCATTAGTCAGTGGCATTTCGCTGTTTTTAACCCCCACTGATTCATGCCCTATTATATTTCACGCAAATTGCATAGCGAAGCATTCTTCAATGCACTCTCGTTTACGACGCTAATACAATTCTCCTTGTATTTTAATAGTTAATAAAATTTTTCATCTATATATTTAGTAATTCGTTCATTCATTTCTTATTTTCTAAATAACTGATCTCTTCTTTGGGTATTTCCCATTACGTTCAGTTACTTCTTTCTAAAATTTTCATCTATTTTTTTTTAGTAATTCATTAATTAATTTCATATTTTCTGAATAACTGATCTCTTTGTTGGATATTTCCCATTGCGTTCTGTGACTTCTTTCTAAAATTTTCATTTATTTTTTTTGCAATTCGTTAATCTATTTCTTATTGTCTAAATAACTGATCTCTTTGTTGGGTATTTCCCATTAGGTCCTGTGACTTCTTTCTAATGAGCACCATATTCTTTGGAAGCTTAAAGAATGTCAAGTCAACTCTCTGGGGGCTTCTTCCATATGATTACGGTTCATCTCCTAAAAAATAATGAAAATAATGAAAATCGTTGCTTCGATAGCAACGATAATGCAGAAAGAACTCGAACGTCTGTCCTCTTTGTTTGTTTATCGGCTACTGTGCAGCAAAAAAAAAATAATAATAAATAATAAAAATATATAAATAAATCAAATGTTTGTAAATTTTTTTTGCCTTGCGAAAAAACGCACATGGTCAGACGGTTGCCTATGGCCTGTATATATTTGAAAGGGCAAATTTGGAACTCTCATGCTTCCTCTGCGTTCCTTGATCGTTCAACTTGCCACTTTTCAAAGTGCCTGCTTATCATTTAAAAAGAAAAACCCATTAGTAGATACTTTTCTCGCAGTGACATAGATTGATCTGAGTGGTCATTAGCGGCTCTTCTCTTCAAAAGGAGAGAGAGAGACACAGAGAGATAGAGATAAGAAGAAAAAGGAGGTGAAGGAGAGGAGAGATAGAGAAAGAGAGAGAGAGATAAGAAGAAAAAGAAGAAGGAGAGAGAGAGAGAGAGAGAGAGAGAGAGAGATACGCCAAATCAAAACCTTCCGTTCCCCGGCGAAGGCGTGCTGCCAAAAACCAGCGGAAGTGACCTTTGTCGCTCATAAATCCATACGAATCGCTAATCCCCTTTTGGTTCCCGCACGTTCCCCTGCGTGTTTTTCTACAATTCTTTTGATCTCCGTCATTATCCTTTCGTTTCCGTCATCACACGCTGACGGCTACCTTCTGATTTCCTTGGTTTCCTTACTGTCAACTTGTTAGTGGATTATGCAGGGAAGTCTTGCGGTGTATCGAAATGAATTGAGTTTAACTGAATATAAAATTTAGGCCATAGACCAAGCATTGGGAACTCTGAGGTCATTCAGCGCCGAAAGGGAAATGGGGAGTAAAAAGGTCTGAAAGGTGTAACAGGACGACTACCCTATGAATCAATTGTTACGAGAGGGTGGAAAGTAAGACGGAAGAAAGAATATGCAAAGAGGTAGGGTAAAAGGAATAAAAGGGGGTTGCAGCTAGGGGCCAAAGGCACGCTGCAAAGAACCTTAAACAATGCCTACAGTGCACTGCAAGAGATGCGTCGACGGCACTACCCGCCTACGGGTTTGCGGCGTATTTGAGTAAGATTTACAGATTCAAGGAGAGATGCTTCGACCCACCGGATGACCAGTCTGTCGAATGCTTGTTTCTTAATTTCTCAAGTTTAATTTTTTGTGCATGCGCGTACGGTTTCGTGCTCCTGTAGAATATACAGAAAACAATATACAATTTAGGCCGAAGGCCAAGCGCTGGAGCTTATGAGGTCATTCAGCGCTGAAAGGAAAATTGAAAATAAAATGTAACAACGTGTAACAGGAGGAAATCTTCGGAGTTGCAATATTAATAAATATTTACGAGAGGGTGGAAAATATGGAAGAAAGAATATGAAAGGAGGTACAGTAAAAGGACGGCATTACCCCTCCCACCGGGGTCTTACCTCATTTGGAGGGCATTCCTGGTGAGTGAACGAGTCAGTGGCTCGAGAAACCTGACATGTCACCGATATCAAACATCGTGAATTGTTCAGAAGATGGTTTCCGACATGAATCACTCTACTGAATTTAGCGTTGATGCATTCCGTTCTTTATTCATTCAGGGAAAGTCACATTAATATGGATAAGTAAAATCAGGGTAGATTGGGTTTGAAAGGTCAAGTCTAATTAACACCATGGAATTAGTCTTGGACAAATTTAACCGGGGGACTTTTGGGAGGTCAGATCAGGTCAGTTGTGTACTGGACTGTGCAGGTCAGATTTAGTCCGACAGGTCTATGGATTTGATTCTTTAAGAATTGTTGGCAATTTTATTCAACGGTACACAGACTCTACAACCTAAAGAAATGATGGATGGACACCAGAACTGAAGAGCTACAACACATCCCACTGTGGGAACTTCTTTACATACAAGATATGTGACACGTGGTATAAACTGCCACCAGAAGTTGTAAACAGCAACAGTGTGGAAGAGTTTCAAAGAAAGCGAGACAAAATCATTAGGACACTGTGAATGAACAGTAAAACCTGCTCCTAGAGATAAGTGAGCGCATGATGTCTCCCAGGATGGACTAACAAGTCTTTGAGGCATCCTAATCTTTGTGACTTCTTGTAAACATTTCTATGGAAAAATACAAATGACCAGTTAAAGTAAACAGCAATTTGTTCCGATTTGAAAAAAAGAAACTAGTTTTAATGCTTTACATGATAATAAAATATATAAGTTTACTTGAATGCATTTCTAGTTGACATTGCAATCTTAGCTTTTCATTTAGAGGAAATCCAAATATCTAAGCTAATAAAAGTAATTAAACTACAGATGTGGCAGTGAGCACTGTCTTGTCTTTTCTGTGGAGTCCCCAATCCACATCCCCCCTCCCGGCAGGAGCAACGTCCTACCGTAAAAAATGCACACGTACAAACTGACAGATACACACGCATCTACACTCCCATTTTTAAGTAAACATCAGGGTCAGTGACCTTTCGAAGTCCAACCGAATGTGACTAATTCATCGTCGACTATACCACGAAAGGGGTACGGATATAACTGCACTTATATAACGGATGGCATATCTGAAGCTGGGTGACAAAATATTGCATAACGCCTGACCTTAAATGACCAGGAGAGGTCACGCACACGAAAGCCTATTCAAGACGGGGAACGGCAGGAGGTCAACCGGATATAACAGTCGAGTGTTCGTTCCCTTTCTCTTGAGCGAATTTGATCAATTTTGCACCGCATGCGTAAACGCAACTCGTTTGTTTTGTTTTGGTTTTCGTTTTATATATTTTTCTTTGTATGGTGTTTTTACGTTGCATGGAACCAGTGGTTATTCAGCACCGGGACCAACTGCTTTAGACGACTTCCGAACCACGTCGAGCGTGAACGTCCATCACCAGAAATACACGTCTCACACTCCTCAATGGAATGTCCGAGAATCGAACTCGCGGCCACCGAGGTGGCATGTCAACACCATACCGACCACGCCACTGAGGCGCCCACTTTCGTTTTATATATTCTTAGTTTGAAAAATCTAAAAAAAAAAGGATATTATTGATGAAACTAAGGTCTCAAGTTATAGTTTTCTCTTGAGATTAACATTTTCTGATTTTCATACAAAAAAAGGCAAAAGAACTGAAGCGAAAAATGTTAATATATACTGCTGGCCAAAATATGGCCTCCGATGGCATGCGAGAACGAGGACAGGGCGTGGCAAAAGTTATTCCGGATCATGACAACGAATACAAAAATAGCGGTCAGATATTTTCTCCCATCCTAAAATATCGCCCACCTATATTTTTTTTCTCTCTCGCTTTGTCGTTCATTTTTCCACACCTTTCCATAGCAACAACGATGGACGTCCTGGCTTGTTTGTTTTCGGATCGATGTACACCAATTTGCCTTAATGTGGATGCCTTCGCTCACAGATTGAACGAAATGACTGACTGACAGCACCTGAAGAACAAGTTCCTTTCATAATTTTATCAGGAAGAGGCAAAGTCAACCATTCTTCGACAAACCTTGATTCTTGGTCATGATTTCCCCCCGTGCCACAATAATACTAATATATCCTCTCTATACGTAATGTTTTCAGTGTTGCAGAGGGTCACGATAGTCTTCTATTTTTAAGCCAAACAAAATAAAATGAGGACTGTCAAAATCATTTTTTTTATCTGGGTTTCGCCTTATTCAAGAACGAAGGGCCATTAATAAGGTATAGCGATAAATCACACAAGGTAGCATTGAGATTTTCAAAAAATGTAATCCAAAAAAAAAATCTGAAATTTTGGTTACTCGTTTTACTTCAATACAACGAGTGCTGTCTTTATGGATTTTCCATTTTCCTTAGAACCATTCACATAATGATCTACCTTATATTTCTAACAGCGAATTGACTAGAAAAGTCTGCAATTCAAAATAAGATGTAGGATACTTGGGATTCGTTCACAGTTATAAACAGCAACACACACACATATATACGTATATATGCATACATACAAACACATATCAACACAAACATGTGTATATGTATGTATGTATATGTATGTGTATACACACACGTGTAGTATATATATATATATATATATATATATATATATATATATATCATATATATATTATATATATATGAATACTTATTACATCACCGTGATTCATATAAATCATTCGAGCTACAAATGTCCTTTAATATCTAATTCGCTCTACCTCGGAATTGATATATTTTCATAGTATGTACCGAGGGGGAAGTTTTTTTTAGAATTAGTGATAATAATTCGTTCCCCCATGGGATCGAACCACCACCGTCCAGTTTGGACGGGGAACGAAATCAGAACGGACAGTGACGCTACCGAGTCTGCTATATATATATATATATATATATATATATATATATATATATATATATATATATATATATATATATATATATATATATATATATATATATATATATCACACTCTGAAGCTTTGACTTCTTAAACTTTCCTATTTCTCGATTGTTATGAGTAGGCTTTTCAGTGAAAACATTGAAATCCATACAGATACAAATGAAGAAATTCGCCCTCCATGGCGAGAGTCCATCCCTTACTAATAAAAGAAACGTAGAGTTTATATATTCATGATATTTTTCTTATGAATATTCATCAGATTATTTTCCGTACTGATACTAATATTGACATACATACATACAGACATACATAAGTAAGTAAGCGAACGTATCCTTATTTCGAGAAACACTTACTTTCTATTCCTCTTCTCTTATGCTTTATCTTGCCTCAATTTTTGTGCTCATTAACAAACTGAACAAATTATTTGGTCCTACTAAAGCTTTGTCGGTTATTAACAATGACTTCGCATGATAGACGATCAACTTAATCACCCACCCTTCTCACCCATGTTAAAACAAAACAACTACCCGGAAACTTGCAACAAACTGTAGCTATCTGGTGTTAAGCATCTGTAGGTCACGGATGTGCCCGAAGAGCAAGTATATACGGAGTCTTCTTTTTTTTTTTTTTTTTTTTTTTTTTTTTTTTTTTTTTTTTTTTTTGTGTCAATCTATCCAGCAAGCACAAAAAATTATTAGGGAAATTAAGCAGTCTTATCCGTCCCTTAATTTTCATGAGTTTTGAGTCAGTCCCTGACTTTCTGGTTTCCTTATAATTCCTGCTCCCCATTTTATTATAATACTTTGTTATATAAGTCATTTCTCTT
>NC_087218.1:21774199-21784199 GCF_015104395.2 Macrobrachium nipponense | reverse complement strand
TCTCTCTCTCTCTTTACATCCTTCGTGACAATCTCTGTGGTGAAATGTCGTAGCTGTACAGGTATTTTCAGTCTCACCTTCATTTTTTTTACATCATTCACGATCATTTTTGCTGTTAAATGTCGTATGTGTTCAGTTATTTTCACCTTGACTTCTTTCGTGACTGTGACGAAATGTACACGTTCAGGCATTTTCACCTTTCAACCTCTTCGACAAAGGATTACATTTTATGAACACGTTGCCTAAACCCATTTTTCTGTTTTGTTGGATTCTTCAATTGTTCTTCTTTCGGTAACTACCGTGGAATGAAATGAAATACGAGACTTAGGCTTGAAGCCAAGCGATGGAAGGTAACCACTGTGTCATGTATGTAGCGGTCTTTCATTAGTCTGGTCCCCTTCTACATCAAACTTTTACTTCCACTGATGGAATCCGCGTGACATTTCGTTTCGTGAACTCGTCCCTGTTTTATATTTAGGCGAACATGCAAAAGTCCTGTTCATCATCACTAATTGTATTTCTTACCACGCCCCCTCCTCCCACCTCCCCCCGCCCTACAGGGAGTAGCAGCAGTTTTATATTGTCCACGCCCTAATGAAAGCGTGGGTTCACTTATGTCAACCTGGGCTAGTTACTTGCTTTACATTATGATTTGCCTTTTAATGTCTTTCCTGTTAATGTCACTGGCTGACAAGATACTGGGCCTTCATGACTGTGTCGGTATCTTTCTCTTCTTAAAACCCTGACTAATTGCAGCAGATGAATGAGCGTAGATATTGACCGTTTAATATGACTTGGTGAAAGTCACTATCAGAGAAAATGCTTTTTGACAGGCGAGTTTCACAGTCACAGAATGTTCTGTGTTGCTGGACATGCGTCTTTAGGTCTAAAATCCAGAAAACTAAAAGGAAATTCATAACTTGAGGATAAAATGGTTTGTTCTCGAAATATTCGGAAACCTTGAATTTGCTGTGTGTGTGTATGTGTGTGAACGTCTATACATACATACATACACATACATTTGTGTATCTGTGTATATAAATATGTGTAAACATATAAGAGATCCTCACGTGAAAATGAAAGGAGGAGGTACCAAGACTTTCAACTTTTATTCCAAAGTCATCTTCAGGGTACAGAACAATTTTAGAGAACAACTTACACAAGAAAGCAACATGAGGCCACTAATAACAATAAAACAAGTCAACAACCTACTTAAGTATGCAAATAAACATTGTTCAAAACAAAAGACATATTTAGCGGAATTATGCAGTTACTACAAATCACAGTACAAAACTATCTGTTTGTAAAATATCTAACAACTCGTTTAACTTTCAAATCATCAAGAATAAAACTTTTCAACAATTCGTCCATCTTAAAAAGACCATCGCTCATATTCATGTTACTAAAAGAACCAATGAGGCAACCTTCAACTAACAATCTGTCACGCACTGATGAACTTCTAAAAACGACTCTAGCTGAATTCCAGTCTATAAATTTATATATATACATAGTATATATGTTCTATATACATACATGCAAATATACATATATTTATAAATACATATACGTGTGTGATTATGTGGTTGTGTGTGTTTCTTCACAAGGTAAAAGACAATAAATTTCCATTTTTCTACTTACTATTGCAATGAAAGCAACCTGATGTGCGACAAAACTTCAGCCTTTGCCCACCATTTTTTTTTACGACAATATCACCCACCCACCACCACACCACACACACACATACATACATACACACACACGCACACACAAACCCCGAAATCAGTTTAGTGATCTGGACAAGAGACTGCAAGACCTCAAAACTTGTGTCTTTATGACACCATTGCCCGGTGAGAGTGTGCAAAACTTCGAATGCAAGATGGAGAAAGTTGACCTTTAGTGCATCATATATATAACGTTATGGACGGCGAAAGAGTCACCTCTTTATTCCTCTTTATTAAACTGCAGTATTGCCACTTAGTTGCATTTCGACGTAGGGAATGTGAAATTATCTATTATGTGATGGTAAGCTATATACCTTGTTTCTCACTGAAATAAGGTATATTTTCTGTTTCAATTATTATTATTATTATTATTATTATTATTATTATTATTATTATTATTATTATTATTATTATTATTATTATTATTATTATTATTATTATTATTCTTATTATTAATAATTAATTAATTATTAATAATAATAATATAATAATAATAATAATAATAATAATAATAATAATAATAATAATAATATAATAATAATAATAATAATAATAATAATAATAATAATAATAATAATAAATAATAATAATAATAATTATTATTATTATTAATTTTTCTTTTTTATTATTATTATTATTAACTTCATACTGATTTCTTCTGTCAATATTATTATATTACTATTATTGTTCTAAAGGGTCCACAGCAATATAATTGTTAAAAGTTCGTGTGAAATTTGATAAAAGCTTTCGAAACCTTCTCTGGGTTCGAGAGCTTTTATAAAGTTTTACACCAACTTTTAACAATCATATTATTGTGGACCCCTTTAGAACATTTTATGAACTCTCGTGATACGGAGGTTTTCAGATGCAAAAATAAATTAACTTAATAAAAAAAACAATTAGAAGTAAATGAATAAAATACAGAGAGAGCTGGATAAGGGCAGCAATGCACACGAATCCTCGCATCGGATCCTCAGGGTGATTCCAGAAGCTGTTATTTCTTGCTGCTTCCGAATACAAGGAATTATTATTCTTCGTGATTGTGGTTTATGGCACAACGCTTTGCCTCCGATGGCCAGGTATGAGTACTACCCAGTGCCTGATGATGCGTCACTCATCCAAGCACTGACCACACCCAGCGATGCTTAACTTTTCTCCCTATTGATCGACCAGTAATGTATATACTACATCCATGTGGGCACACTCAAGTATAATGTTAATGTTAATCTAAACACACATACGCACACACACATATATACATACATAGTACATACATCATATAACATACACACACACACACACACACATGTATATATATATATATATATATATATATATATATATATATATATATATATATATACATATACATATATACATACATATATATATATATATATATATATATATATATATATATGTATATATATATATATATATATATATATATATATATATATATATATATATATATATATATATATATATATATATATATATATATATATGATATATATATATACACATAATGTACGTAAATACATACACTTTAGAGTTTCCTGTACATATTTCGGGACGTGGTTGCTATAACCATACCATTCTCAAGAGATTTTATAAAATAATGACCATAACAGTGTAGCACAATAGTAGGATGGAAGAGCCTCACCTAAGGATTGCAACAAGGAATTCATCCTTTACACACTTACACACACACACACACATATTATATACGTATATATATATACTATGTATAGATATATAATATTATATATATATATTATATTATATATATAACGTATATTATATACATATAGGCCTATATATATATATATATATATATATAAATTACTATATATATATATATACTATATATATATATATATATATAATATGGCAGAGTATTGAAAACCAGGAATAGTGATGTGGTTCTCTCTCTCTCTCTCTCTCTCTCTCTCTCTCTCTCTCTCTATGTATATATAGTATATATATATATATATATATATATATATATATATATATATATATATATATATATATATATATATAAAACAGATACAATTCCGTATCTCCGCGTCTCTTACTTTCCCTTCGAGGGGTTCCCGCACAGAACGCTTTGCAATCTCACAAAGCTTCATATATGACTCTCCATCGCTACAAATGCCGGGCGATCTGGCCTTGGAGCTTCATCAATGCCCAGCCATTTCCCCTCAAATGTTGCTCCTTTAGGAGCCAAGAGTTTTCTCGAATAGATGGGAGCCCCTTGCCCAGATGCTTTCACGAGCCGGAAGGAACGCTTTTACCAATTAATTACAGTTTATTATTGTTATTATTATTCAGAAGACTAGCCCTATTCATATGGAACAAGCCCACAGGTGCCACTGACTTTAAATTCAAGCTTCCAAAGAATATAGTGTTCCTTAGAAAGAAGTAAGAGGAGATAGAGAAAAATACAGAAAGATGAGAACTCACTTAAAAAAAAAATAATAATAAATAGATAAAAATGTAAGTAAATTATTAAAAATCAAGGAGAATTCTATTAGGGTAGCAATGCGTTACATCTGTGCTTGAACATTTTACGTTTCTTTGCAGAACATACTACTCAAGGAGACTGTTATTAGATACGGTTTTCTACTGGTGGCTTTAGCGAGTAGAAGTAAAGCTTCGATTGTACTTAAGCAAGAATGAACTATCATAATGTATCTTCGAGATGTTGGACACTTTCGTTCACTAACGTCAACATTTTTTTTTTTTTTTTTTACTTCTGACGTAAATTTTTTGGCCGCAAATCTCGGTATCCTATGTCATGTCGTTACCGTTAATGGGGCCTGAGTTGAGAAGTTCCAGTTTCTGTTGACCTGACCCCAGTAAAGGTCAAATACTGGGAACGTTTCTCGCTCCATTTACAAAAAGACGGTGTGATTAAAGTTTCAAAGCCTTCTCTTTTTCTTTAGAGCAATTTAATGTACTTGACTGTTGTTTTTTATGTTCTTGATAATACGTGATTTTCGGTCAGGTCCATCTCTGTCCAGACAGACAGGAAAACTGAGACACAAAAATACATACGGTACACGTATGTATATTATATATATATATATATATATATATATATATATATATATATATATATATAAAAGTCTGAATCAATATATATATATATATACATGTATATACATATATATACATATATATACATATATATATATATATATATATATATATATATATATATATATATATATATATATATATATGTGTCTGGTAAAAATGTTCTGTTATAACAGAATTCCATCTAATAAAAGGAGCCCATGGTGTTTTTATGGGCTCCTTTTATTATATATATATATATATATATATATATATATATATATATATATATATATTATATATATATATATATATATATATATATATATATAATGCATTTGTCAATCTGCTCGTGCGTGCTTCCGCGCCAGCTCTTGTGCTGGGAGGCATCTTATCTCTGCCATGCACCTTCTTATCTTTTCCCCCAGTGGACAGTATTTCCCCAGAATAAAGAAACAAAAAAAAAAAAAAAAAAGGAAATGTGTAGTATCATTTCTTCACACCAACCACAAATGTTGTAGAGTCCTTTGTCTTTAGCCCGGTGGAATACCAGTCTCTCTAAAATAACTCTGAGGTACCTCTCGCCTCGTACATTGCTCTGAATCCTTGCAAGGTGGAACATAACTTTGTGAGGTGTCATGATCACAGCTATCCCACAAGCTCGTACAATCTGTTAAGCTGAAAAGATATTACCACATTTATTGTTTTTTTTCTGTTTTTATTTTTACTCTCTTGAAAACCTCACTACTACAAGAATTTTCAGCGATTTTTCCAATAACTGTAAGAGGGTGAAATGATTCAGTATTTTGCTCTTTTTAAATAACTGTAAGAGGGTGAAATGATTCGGTATTTTGCTCTTTTTAAATAACTGTAAGAGGGTTAAATGATTCAGTATTTTGCTCTTTTTAAATAACTGTAAGAGGGTGAAATGATTTAGTATTTTGCTCTTTTTAAATAACTGTAAGAGGGTGAAATGATTTATTATTTTGCTTGTTTGTCTTTGTCTTTTAACAGTATAATAATATCCTGAAGAATCTTTTGTTTAATCTTACATTTTCTTTTCGCAGGTGAGTGAGCATAAACGTTCTTCTGAAGGGGTAATCTACTTGGACATAACGAGAAGTTAAGTAATTTGCGATTCTTTAGTTAATGGGCCGGTTTAGTTGTATTAGGATTAGAACATTCATCTCCTTACGCTACTCTAGAAAAAAAATTATTTTTGCCACTTTAGGAAAGGATTATTTAATGAAATTTATATATATATATATATATATATATATATATATATATATATATATATATATATATATATATGTATATATATATATATATATATATATATATATATATATATATATATATATATATATATATATATATATATATATATATATGTATATATATATATATATATATATATATATATATACATACATACTGTACAATTATACACATAGATATGTATATATATATATATATATAGACATATATATATATATATATATATATATATTCATATATATTATATATATATACTATATATATATATATATATATATATATATATATACTGTACATTATACACATAGATATGTATATATTGCTTCAGTTTACGAAATCCCTAAATAATTCAAAAGGAAAACGCTAATTTTCTAGAAATTTGGGGGAATATCGTAGTAGCAACCAAGAAGGAAGGGAGGTAAACCTAGGCCTTTTAAAAGAAGAGAAATTTGGACGGACAGCAACGGTATATTTTCAGAGATGAGCTAAAACGGCATCAGTTATTTTGACTTAAGTTTGTACCTTGCCGGAGCTCTGTCTCAAGCACATTTCACTTATCCGTTTCCTGTTTATTCTTTGGATAAACGTAGTTTGTCTTTCCACCTTTCCGTGGAAATAGATTATCTTCCTTTCTTAGGAAGAAAACATTTGTTCTGAATAGAAAGGTAGAGTATACAGGGTAGGCACGTAAACCATTTAAATAAGATCTCGGCTACTATTTCTGTCCTGGTAAGCATGTATTGATGTATGTATGTGTGTGTGCACGTATTATGATGTCTGATGCATGTATATGTATATGTATAAAAGAAACAAAGACAACACATCACCACATTTATTTTGATGGTTTTCCACTACTACAGATTTTTGTCAGACAAAGGGACCCTTTCGTCCAGCATCTGAAGGGAATTTTGTATCTCAAGACAGAATTTAATTGATTTCACAGTACGTTTTTAACTTATAACTCGATCTTTACAAAATTTGATACTGACAGATCTTATGTATATCAATACTGAGATATCCATACATTAATTCAATCATTTTTATTTACTGATATTCACTTCTTAGTAATGCAGATTTGTCAACGAAATTACATGAATCACTGAGCGTTCAAACACATTCTTATCTTATTTGATTACCATTCCACACTTTCGGCTACATTTTATTTATTCGTTTATTTCTTATTTGAAGATGTGTTGGAAATACCCAGCAAATAGCACAAAACAAACCCTCACCCAACTGCAATCTTCCATGTACTTTCCGACACGAAATTTATTCCATTTGTTTAATACTGGCTATAAATTTACCGGCAGTTTTATTTACTTTTCGAATCAAGATGGAATACATTGAACCCTCCAGGTTTTTAGAGAATCTTATGTTGTGACCGGAAACATTCCTCGGTTTAGGTTAGTTATATATTTCATGAAAGTATAGATCCTGAATATTGTAGTGAGGTCTCTTCATGAATACAAAGGACGATGCGGAAATTGAAATTTCTTCCAATTTCATTTTTCGTCGTATTTACAAACCGCAACGGGAAAATGTTTACGCATAACTGAACACGCTTGTGTTAGACTACTACATGTAGCAGAAGGGGCAGATATAAATAATTCTTTAAAAATACAATATTTCTAGCTCGGTAATTAAAATGCCATCATGGTCCTAAGGGATAACATAAAATGATTGTTTAACAATTGCAGCATGATACTGAGAACAAATTCTAATTCTGAATATTTGGAAATCTACGAAAATACTGAAATCAGACAAGAATTTCCTTGCACTAATAAGCAAGGATAATCTACGCAAAGAGTAAAATACTTGGACAGCTTGGTGAGAGACTTGGATGGAGATTACACTCAAAATCAACTAATACAAGCGGCTAGAGAGAGAGAGAGAGAGAGAGAGAGAGAGAGAGAGAGAGAGAGAGAGAGAGAGGTGGAGGCAAATGACCGCCAACGTCCAAGACACGGCACTTCGATAGATAGATAATATACGCAAACACTCACAACAATACACACACACACACGTGTGCAACGTGTGTAACATACTAAGCACAAAATTCAGATTTAATTATTTGATTAAAGTATTCAAATTTTCCGACATAAATTAATATATGACAAACTTTATTAGTACCCATTAAAACAACCTGAAATCCAAGCTGAAAACTGCTTTTAAGTCGAGATGAACGAACGAAATCTAAAAAAATAAAAAATTATGAATTTGGTTGCCTATTAATCTTTTTTTTTTATCATGTTATCTTATGTATCTATACTGTTTGTTATTGTCTATTCTATGTATATTCCATGTATTGGCATTGCGCTGATAGTATAAATGATTATTATTATTATTTTTTTTTTTGCTGTGTCACAGTCCTCCAATTCGACTGGGGGGTATTTATAGATAGGGGTTCCGGGATGCATCCTGCCTCCTTAGGAGTCCATCACTTTTCTTGCTATGTGCGCCGTTTCTAGGATCACACTCTTCTGCATGAGTCTTGGAGCCACTTTAGCCTCTAGTTTTTCTAGATTCCTTTTCAGGGATCTCGAGATCGTGCCTATTGCTCCTTGGGATCGTGCCCAGTGTTCCTATGAATATGGGTACAATTTCCACTGGCATATCCTATATCATTCTCATTTCTATTTTCAGGTCTTGATAACTTATCCATTTTTTCCCTTTCTTTCTCTTCAACTCTGGTATCCCATGGTATTGCGACATCAATGAGTGATACTTTCTTTTTAATTTTGTCAATCAACGTCACGTCTGGTCTATTTGCACGTATCACCCTATCTGTTCTGATACCATAGTCCCAGAGGATCTTTGCCTGATCGTTTTCTATCACTCCTTCAGGTTGGTGCTCGTACCACTTATTACTGCAAGGTAGCTGATGTTTCTTGCACAGGCTCCAGTGGAGGGTTTTGCCACTGAAGCATGTCTCATTTTGTACTGGTTCTGTGCAAGTGCCGGACATTCGCTTGCTATGTGGTTTATGGTTTCATTTTTCATAATGCACTTCCTACATATGGGAGAGATGTTATTTCCATCTATCGTTCTTTGAACATATCTGGTTCTTAGGGCCTGATCTTGTGCCGCTGTCATCATTCCTTCAGTTTCCTTCTTGAACTCTCCCCTCTGTAGCCATTGCCATGTGTGATCGCTGGTTAGTTGTTTAGTCTGTCTCATATATTGTCCGTGCATTGGTTTGTTGTGCCAGTCCTCTGTTCTGCTTGTCATTATCCTGTCTCTGTATATTTTTGGGTCTTCGTCTACTTTTATCAGACCTTCTTCCCATGCACTCTTTAGCCACTCGTCTTCACTGGTTTTCAGATATTGCCCCAGTGCTCTGTTCTCGATGTTGACGCAGTCCTCTATACTTAGTAGTCCTCTCCTTCCTTCCTTTCGTGTAATGTATAGTCTGTCCGTATTTGCTCTTGGGTGTAGTGCTTTGTGCATGTCATATTTTTCCTAGTTTTCTGGTCTATGCTGTGGAGTTCTGCCTTCGTCCATTCCACTATTCCTGCGCTGTATCTGATTACTGGCACTGCCCATGTGTTTATGGCTTTTATCATATTTCCGGCCTTGAGTTTTGACTTGAGTATCGCCTTGAGTCTCTGCATATATTCTTTCCTGACCCTGTCCTTCATCTCTTAGCGTTTTATATCCCCTCCTTCCATTATTCCCAGGTATTTGTATCCCGTCTCATCTGCGTGTTTGATGTTGCTCCCATCTGGTAGCTTTATCCCTTCAGTCCTTGTTACTTTGCCCTTTTGTATGTTGACCAAGGCACATTTTTCTATTCCAAACTCCATCCTGAAGTCCCCAGATACAATCCTTACAGTCTGAATTAAGGTATCTATTTCCTTGATGCTCTTACCGTACAGCTTGATGTCGTCCATGAACATCAGATGGTTAATTCTATT
>NC_087218.1:21751699-21769199 GCF_015104395.2 Macrobrachium nipponense | reverse complement strand
AACATAAATGTTACCTTGACATTATTACATTTAAAAAGCAAATGGAATCATATAAGTTCTAAAGTTGCCCAAATCGAGAAACTGTAACTCCGCCCACCACCTCTACTTAATTTTGTGTATAAAGCTCTGTAAACTATATTTTTACTTAGTGTGCACTTGAAAATGTAGAAAATACTACGAAAGTACTTGTTCCAAGTCCCGGTTTTCACTCGCTTTCTTACGTGGATTTTATGATATTCCCAAGCACGTGGACTATTGAGATATACTGAATATAATACACACACACACACACACACACACACACACACACACACACACATATATATATATATATATATATGTATATATATTATCCGTATATGCGTGTATATATGTATACATACATACAAATAAATATATACACATAATACATATAAAGCTTGAACGGGAAAGTTGCACATAACTCCCACGAATAAAACCAAATCTTTCTGAGAATGGAGACACAGGTCAGGATTATTAACTAAGGATTTCTTTCACTCTATTCACGTTTCCGTAAAATTTCATTAACACCTTTTCGTGAGATAAGCAGCCATCACACAAAGGGCCAGAAGAGAGAGAGAGAGAGAGAGAGAGAGAGAGAGAGAATGTTGCAGAAGTATAACCTCGGTTTTTTTTCCAACCTCTCTGGTGATGATTAATTATTAAGGTAACGGTCGCTCTCATTCCTGTCGGCGAATCAGAATGGGAATTTGAAATCTATTAAATAACCTCACACACACACAACACATACATAAAGGTATGTATGTGTATGTATTTGTGTGGTCTTATGAGGTTTCCTGTACATGACTGTCTTTGTACGCATGTGTACGACCGACTAAAATGGATGCATCACGTTAGTGAAAATTCTTAAGAACCTTAGAATAGTAACAAGCAAAGGTTCACACCAAGAATATCATTTGTCCATTCTGTGTTATCCCATAATTTCCTTTCGCCGTCTCTCTTTTCTCCTATGAATTAATTCATGTCAAAGAGATTTCTGTTTACGTGTAATATTGATTCAACCAGGTTGAATAGTACAATAACATCCAGAGACATTGCCAATTTCTTGTTTAAGCTGAGACAACAAAACTGAGACAACCTGTGTGTGTGTGTGTGTGTGTGTGTGTGTGTTGTGTGTCAGGGGGGGGGGGGTGAGAGAGGAAGAGTTAGTTTCAATGTCTTTCTCAAGCGGCACAGCACGACGGACTATGGTAATGGCATTCCTCGAAGCCAGGGGTGGTTATTGAACACGAACAATGTTACAGGCTTATATTACCCCCCGGGATAATGTGTTGATGCATTCCACAGAGCACTGCGGCTCAAGCTAGCCTATCTATCAATGTATTTCAATCCACATCCTATCTAGATCTTGTCAGAATGTTATATAAATTATTGTAATCAATGCAGTATGTTTCCTATGTGAATTTAAAATTCCTTTCTTCAGTCACTATTCTTTTTTAAAACTATGATATTGATGATGATAACCTATGGAGAAGCATAGCTCTGGTGAAGATAATACAAACAGACTTACGCACGCATATACTTCGTGTGAATACGATTACGTGATAAATTATGTATGTATGAATATACATATATATATATATATATATATATATATATATATATATGTATGTATATATAGTATATGTATATATATATATATATATATATATATATATATATATATATATATATATATATTTCTATCGACTCTGGTTCTATTATTACATCCTGCAGTATATAGAGGAATGTAATAAATGCAATACAAGTAGAAGTTTATAAAATTTTAGTGTTCTTGGTACTTTTACACAAGAATCCTTATATATAGTATATATATATATATATATATATATATATATATATATATACACATATATATACATGTGTGTGTGTGTGTGTGTGTGTGTGTGAGTGAGTGAGTGAATGAGTGCGCGCCCGCGCGTGTATGTATGTATGTATGTGCATGTGTAGGAAAGAGAGAAAGACAGAGAGAGAGAGAGAGCGAGCTATATTTTCGTGTACTTAATGATACGTACTGCATAAGATACGAAAGCAGAGGTATTCAAAGGCGAAAGCTAGCCTTCCATCGCATATCCATTAGGTGTTTCCACGCCCATTGACTTAATCCAGGGCACAATTTAGGCTACAGAAGGGGCGGGCCCAGGAGAATCGTGTGTTATAATCCTCAGACGTGACTTCCCATAATCGCGTGGTGACACAAGGGGTTTAAGCCTTTTCTTTTGGGTGAATATACACACATATGCTCTCTCTCTCTCTCTCTCTCTCTCTCTCACTTCTTTAAACTTTTCTCCATCCAGTATAAAAGTGCACTTGCCTACAAAATGGAGTTAGTAATTCAACAGGATAACCTCTCTCTCTCTCTCTCTCTCTCTCTCATCAAATGAGACTTTATATACCACGAGAAGATAATCAATACAATAAGCAATGAAACTACCGTATCACTGAACACTTCGGACAGGAAACGACTAAAGTAAGCCATTTTCTTCGCTTGAATTCTGGTCTGTTAAGACCCACCTTGACCAAACCAAAAGGAACCTTTCAGAAAGCCACCGGTCGTAACTAACAGAGAGAGAGAGAGAGAGAGAGAGAGAGAGAGAGAGAGAGAGGAGGGAGATAAGCGTTTTATTCGGAGGTATTTACATCACAGAAAGAAGATTACAGCCTCTGGCAAAACGAATGCCTCTGAAACACGCAACTCCTCCTTCGGAAAGAGAGAGAGAGAGAGAGAGAGAGAGAGAGAGAGAGAGAGAGAGAGAGAGCCCATCGCCGATTCTCACTCGGCCTACTGACGCTTCTTCAGGAGGTGGCCGATAACACCACCGCCGATGATCAGAGATTATTCTTTCCCTAAGACAAAGTGAAGTTATGGCTTTTATCTCCTCCATTTCATAGATCGTAAGTTACGGTTAAGTTATCATTAGAGCGCCGTCTTCCTACTCTTTTATGTATCTGTTTCGTCCCTTTACTTATTAAGTCCCAGTTCTCGTGCAGGGGATGATTATCAGGGCGGTCTCACGACAGCAGCCAAAGCGTGGTTGCTAATGTTGCATACAGATGAAGCTTACGTGTGGAGTGTGTGCGAGGAAGTCAAAAACAAACCTAGGATCTGCAAAACTTTGAGCTCATTTTCTCCTAAAAAGGCTACGGAAAACTGCTTTAATATCTACATCTTCTGTTTATATTACTTACAGGTTTGTAAGAGAGAGAGAGAGAGAGAGGAGAGAGAGAGAGAGAGAGAGAGTCCTCCGAAAAGGGATATGGAAACAAGGTTTAAACGTGCGTGTAGGCAGCGGCGTTGTAGTGTAGTAGCTGCTGCTATTTTTAGACTGGATCGAACGTTTCAAGGGAGGGGTCCTGCGCCCGACTCCTCTCTCACTCTCTCTCCTCCCTCCAGCTCCCTGTGTCTCTCTTCTCCTCCTCCTGCTCTCTCTTTCTCTCTCTCTCTCTCTCGAGGCTTCACCACAGTCAGCTGTTGGTTATTTTGTCTCTGTCTTATTGTTTCCATTCTAGGAAGGACAATGCAGGTAATTCTTAGGTGTTGTTTCGCAATTTGGGGTCCCTCTCTCTCTCTCTCTCTCTCTCTCTCTCTCTCTCTCTCTCTCCGTCCTACTCTCTCTCTCTCTCTCTCTCTCTTTCCCTTTTCGAAGATGAGTGCACACGGCTATTATTTTCCAAATTACTCTCTGAAGCGTTTCGCCCAACCGTCCTTTTTTAGGGGGGATGTGTGGAGGGGGGGGGGGGTGGATTGGCCTCGCTTGGAGTCGCAACACAACCTTCCTTGCGGGTGGCTTTTTCTTCTGGGCCTGTGAGCTGCGAGGAGTGATGATGCGGGGTTTTTGGGGGACTGCCTCTCTCCACAAGAAGAAGAAGAAGAAGAAAAAGAAGAAGACTCCAAAAAATAAGATGGGTCGGTGTAGTTACCGAGAGAGTGTAAGACTCAGTGGGTTTGCGTGCGCGCGCGCACACACACACTAGGGCACTCACTTGTCTTGGGTCTGTGGTCTATCCTGTAAAGTTCGCGTGGCTGGCTTATTTTGAAACGTTGAATTATTCATTCTTTTCGTTCTGCTCAGTGGGGATCAAAGCAGGCTACGTCACTTCGGGAAACGATAGATTTCGAGGTTCTGTCGCAGATAAGGCTTTAAAAGGATTTGGACGAGTTCATCTACTCCCTACATACACTTCTTTCAGTCAAGAAATTGTATTTCATGTCGGCCAATTTGTGACCTAACGTCAAACATATATGGGTGTTCTTTTAACTGCAAGTGTTACAAACATATATGGGTGTTCTTTTAACTGCAAGTGTTAATATATATTCCTTGTTCACTTTTTGATAGCACCCTTCCAGTACCCAGAGCCCAAAGTGAATAAAATGCATTTTCAAGAAACTAATCAAATTTTAAAAAATGTTCTTAAATTCTGTCATATCATTTCCCTTTCTCAGAGAGCATTTGTACTCGTGTCTTCATTTAATAGTCGTCATGGGAGCAAATATAATCGTCTTGATCATTATATTCTGACATAAATCCGACGTAATTATATTTCAGGAGGCCTTCGTTAAAATATATTTCATTACCGACATAATATAGGAAGATGGTAACACACCCATCATGGATGGTTGATGGGTAGGATTTTCCTGAAAGTCCTACTTTTTCTGTAGCTTAGAGAAAGACTTTGCCACTGGGCATTTACTTAAAGGCTCAGATCTCTCTCTCTCTCTCTCTCTCTCTCTCTCTCTCTCTCTCTCTCTCTCTCTCTCTCTCTCTCTCTTCTATATGAAAGTGATGGGTGAAAACTTGTATAAAGATTAACTTGATATATACTACAATATATCGTAAATTACAAATATATTTCTAATAACATATACTCCAACTAAAAGGAATTTCAGCGTTGATGCCCATGGCTACTTTAAAGCCTATTTTTGATATTCTATTAGTTTCAAGTTCTCCTGCTTAGAATTCTTCAACCAAGGAGCAGAATCTTACGCTTATAACGGTAGACTACCATATAATGAATTTATTATATATAATATAATATCGAGGCAGATCGGCATTTACGATTTGGCGACAAATATATTTGACGACTGACCTCTCCACATCTCCAGGGGGCAGGTCATAAGAGGTTAAGGGTTGTGTCAAAGATCATTTTGCTAATATTTACTTTTTTCTAATGAACACCATATTCTCTGAAAGCGGAATTTCAGGTCAAAGGCCCCTGTGGGCTTGTTCCATATGAATAAGGTTCATCTTCTGAATAATAATAATAATAATAATAATAATAATAATAATAATAATAATAATAATAATAATAATAATAATAATAATGCAAAAAAACAGTTGATGGATTTATTTCCATGACCTTGAGTCACAAATTAGCCTAAGCTGATGACGGAAATTAAATTATGGAGAGAGAGGAGACGAGAGAGAGAGCGAGAGAGAGATGAGAGAGAGGAGAGAAGAGAGAGAGAGAGAGGAGTTAATATTCCGAGTACGACCCGTAGCGTCATTACTGGAACTAACTTACGCAGCTTCGATTATAGTAAGTACGTAAAACTGTATTTACAATAGGTACACAGTTAGCGGTCAAGATACTAGAAACGTGGAAAATGTGGTCGTAGGAAATATCCTTGGAGCCTTTTGTTCAAACAAGTACTACAATGTTGCAAAATTGCATTTAGCTTAGTTATTTTGATATTATATATATATATATATATATATATATATATATATATTATTAATATGACTGGTAAAAATGTTCTGTTCCCACAGAATTCCATCTAATAAAGGAGTGCCCATAAAAACACCAAAATATAGAGAGAAAGATACTATATTTCAGAGACTGCGTCTCCCTCTTCAGGTAGATGAAGAGAGGGAGGACAGCAGTCTCTGAAATATAGTATCTTTCTCTCTATACTTTGGTGTCTTTATGGGCCTCCTTTTATTAGATATATATATATATATATATATTATATATATATATATATATATATATATATATATATATATATATATATATATATATATATATATATAATATATAAGAATCGCAGGTCATACCCAAAAGATATGACAGGGTGAAGAGGTAAAGAGGTAAAGGTATATTTCTTGCAAGTAACAGGTTATTTTGTCGACGTTTCACATCATACGACGTATTGACAAGCTAGAAAACTACAAACAGACTATACCTACACAAAAAGCCACTTCTATACCAGAAATTATATATAGGTACCTATATATACATATAAGCACTTATAGTATATATGTATATATAAGTGTATACACAACAGTCTATGTATATAAACACATATAAAAGAGAAAAGAAACTTGACAAAGCAAAGCGAAATACGAAATTGAATTTCAAGCCTTTTTCTCTCTCATCAAAGACAAGTCCTTCTAAGCTCCTGAAATGCTTTTGAGTAAATGAAAATGTAAGAAAGAAAAGAAAGCCATACTAAACGACGATAAAAACGGAAAGAAGACATACGTGAAATGAGAGTAGGACACAAAGAACAACAATAAGATTAAATATAGGAGAGACACAACAGAGCCCAGACGACAAGCTGGCAAATGCGTGCCCGAGAAGGCACACAAAGTAAATAAGATGCGGATGTTCAAGGTCAACAGTAACTGGACCTGCGAGATGGGGACGCCCCGCAAAAGAGTCGGTTTTAGATGGCCCGGGGGGCATCGCGAACGGCATCAAGTTCTTCCGGGGGACTTTGATGAGTCGTAAAAGAAGTATATGTTGGGGGAACTGGTGCGATCAAGAGGCGGCGTTGATACCCAAATAAGAGACAAAAGTCATCATTTCTTTTCTCTCTCTCTCTCTCTCTCCTCTCTCTCTCTCCCTTCTTCTTCTTCTTCTTCTTCTTCTGCAACTTGAGGGTCTCAGGACTACCAGCGACAGAGTTGTTTTTCCTTTAGAGATATTTTTTGTTATCATATTTTGCTCTCTCTCTCTCTCTCTCTCCTGCCTCCAGGTCATGTTAAGAGGTGTGGTCTACTCAGCATAGGGCTGCGCAGATCGGTATGTGACACGAAGAGCAGAGCTGAAAAAATTATAACTAAAAACGTTTGGATCTGACGATACTCTCCCATTCCATATGTAAAAAATAAAAAAAAAGTATAAATTAATGAAGGTAATGTATGCAAACTAAAGAAGGTAAATGTAAGCATATGCGAATGCATGTAAAAGTACACATTGTAATAGTTGCATGTTCTTAGGTAGTGGAGACATATCAAACTTATAGTTTTTTACTTATTCTAAAATTGAACGCTAATTTCCGCCTTTGTACACGGTCATCCTCTCTCTCTCTCTCTCTCTCTCTCTCTCTCTCTCTCTCTCTCTCTCTCTCTGTACAATAAACTACGTTAGCTTTCTGCAGGTGCGTGACTTCACAAGCACATGAGGTACACGAATACCAAAGTTAGTTGACGATGTTGTACTCAACAAGGCGGGGCAGAGGCCCCGAAACTGTATTTCATCACCATTTTAATGCCCATACTTCACTGGTGTTTCCTCCGTAGGGGGCTAGTGCTATCAGTACACCTCACTCTGTGGACTGTAGGCATTATTAAGGTTCCTTGCAGAGTCCCTTCGGCCGCTAGCTGCAACCCCTACCTCTTTCTTCCATCTTTCTTTTCTTCCTCTCCTGACAATTGCTTCACAGTGCAAATGCGAGGTTTTCCACCTGTTGCATCTCTTAAAACCTTTTTACTCTGAATTTCCTTTTCGGCGCTGAATGACCTCATACGTCCCATTCCTTGGCGTCTGGACTAAATCTCATAATCCAATTCCAATTCATTAGCGTTTCCTCTTAAATAGGTCCTCGTTGGACGAGTGGATTTCGCGCTCGGCTACCAATCCGGTATTCCGGAGTTCGATTCTCGGCTCGGCCAACGTGGAAAAAAAATATATCTTAGTTTTACCAGACCACTGAGCTGATTAACAGCTCTCCTAGGGCTGGCCCGAAGTATTAGATATTTTTACGTGGCTAGGAACCAATTGGTCACCTAGCAACGGGACCTACAGCTTATTGTGGGATCCGAACCACATTATATCGAGAAATGAATTCCTATCACCAGAAATAAATTCCTCTGATTCCGCGTTGGCCGAGCAGGGATTCGAACTTCGGACCACCGGGCGCGAAAACCACTCGTCCAGCGAGGAACTCGGCCAACGTGGAACCAGAGGAATTTATTTCTGGTGATAGAAATTCATTTCTCGATATAATGTGGTTCGGATCCCACAATAAGCTGTAGGTGCCGTTGCTAGGTAATCAATTGGTTCCTAGCTACGTAAAAATATCTAATCCTTCGGGCTAACCCTAGGAGAGCTGTTAATTATCTCAGTGGTCTGGTTAAACTAAGATATACTTAACTTTTCCTCTTGAATATGGCTTTTCAGGAAAAGCTGTCCATGGCATTGTCATCAGGAGATATTTGTTTTCTTTTTATCCTGTGAGCACTAAGATTTGTCGGGAATACTTTTCCAGTTGTGAAAATTTGGCTTAAAATCTAACACCCATATCGATATCAGAATTTAAAAAATTCGTGTGCTTTCTTTTGATAATCAAGAAAATATTTAATTCAGCACCTGAGAACGCTTTTGTTAGGAATGCTCATTTTCTTCTAGTGTGAATATTTACTGAATTAGCGATATGTACTTTCGGTCGAATGTCAGATCTAAAATATACCCACTTCTTCGATTTCTGAGAACCACAAGATATTTTTCAACGAATTTGTTATTATTTTCTTTTACCCTGTGCCCTGTTTTTCCTTTGCAGTGTGACTGTTTAGTCGACTTACAAGAGGCGAGACAGACTTTATCTCACTTCCCAAGATACTGAGAGAGAGAGAGAGAGAGAGAGAGAGAGAGAGAGAGAGAGAGAGAGAGAGAGAGAGAGAGTTAATATTCCGAGTACGACCCGTTGGCCTCTTCAAGAGATGCTAATTTCGGCCTTAAATCTTGTTAGAGGGTACTTCTGAAATATTCTTTTTCTCCCCGGAAACCGGAATTTTCTCAGTCGCCATTGCAAATTATGCAAAGAGAAAGGGACGAGACAAAGGCAAAGTAGGGAGTCGCATTTAATCGCTGGGGGGGAATTTGTTAGTGTATTGCATCTTCCACCAAAAGGGTTCGTCTGCAGGCAACTCCAGTGAAGAATGCTTCAAGTACCGCCCATAATTCAACATAAGGATTTGTCAAATGATCCTGAGGTCAGCTCTGGGTTTAAGTTGTTTAGTAAACTGGCATACATTTGACGGTACCTATCTTTCCTTCTCATATACCCGTCCCCTACACACACACACACACACGCACACACACACACACATTTTTGTGTATATTCTACACACACATATACTATATTTATACATATAAACACAATCTAATAAAATGAGCCCATAAAAACACCAAAATATAGAGAGAGAAATACTATATTTCAGAGACTGCTGTCTCTGAAATATAGTATTTCTCTCTATATATTTTAGTGTTTTTATGGGCTTCTTTTATTACATGGAATTTTGTTATAACAGAACATTTTTACCAGTCATATATACACATTATATATATATATAGATATATTTATATATATATATATATATATATATATATATATATATATATATATATATATATATATATATATATATATATATATATATATATATAATATGAGTGTGTGTGTGTGCGTGAGTGTAAAGTCCTCACGTGTAAATAAAAGGAGTAGGTACCAACACGTTCAATTTTTATCCCAAAGTCATGACTTTGAAATGAAAGTTTAAAGTCTTGGTAACACACACATATATATACATACACTAGAGACGCAAGAGTAGTGTAGGGAAAGAAGGTTCTCGAAAACAGCCGTGTGATGGAAAGGGGTGTGTATAAGAAAAATGAAATAAGGTTTTATGAGTGAGAAGGGTTGTCGAAGACACTTCACGCGTTCTGAATGTCAGAATCTATCAAGAATGCTTACCGCTCAGTATTGAGTAAAGATTATACATCTTAGCTGATAATTATTCGTTGCGCTGTGAAAAAATAAGGAAAAAAAAAAAAACTCTTTGCTTATTCAAGATTAATTTTTCCCTGTTTCGGCGAACTGGCATACCATATATTTTTTTTGAGTTTTTGAGTACTTTACATGTCAACATTTCAGCTGTCTGCGTTGTCAGACTTTTCAATAAAATTTCCACGAAAGATGAAGTAATTAGAAGGTCTGAATGTCACAAAAATCTTTGAAGACTATTTTCTCAGAATGAGGAAAACAATGGATTACGCCAATTCGTCAAACTAGGGACGAATTGTGCAATTGATCGCACTTAGAAGTTGAGGTTAATTTACCTCCTAATAAAGTAAAAGAAATCATTCTCTTGCTCGGTTAAAATGACCATTAACCTCGAAATTTTCAGTAATTGCCTCAATTAAATCTTGCAAGTAATCATCTACGCGCAGTCTAATATATCCCCACACGTATGCACACCTACGCATTTCGCGGCCTCTCATGCGAGCTGATTTGGCCGATTGACCAACTAAGATGGATATTCCAGTTCAGAGCTCTTTATAAATTTCATTGTAGATTTTACACACATGCAAAATCTCTATATACTATATTATATATATATATATATATATATATATATATATATATATATATATATATATATATATATATATATATATATATATATATTATATATATATATATATATATATATATATATATATATATATATATATATGTACACACACACACACACACACACACACACACACATACTCTATATATATATATATGGATCAGAATAGAATACAGAATGAAGGCCAAAGGCCAAGCGCTGGGACCTATGAGGTCATTTAGCACTGAAACAGATTTTGACAGGTTGAAAACAAAAAGTGGGTAACAGGAGGAAAACCTCGAAGTCGCACTATGAATCAACTGTTAGAAGAGGAAGGAAAGTACGAGGGAAGAAAGATAATATGAACGGAAGTACATTTAAAGGAATGAAAGGAGTTGCATCTAGGGACGTTTCAGTGACGTTGAAAAGGACCTCAAATAACGCCTAAAAAGCTCAACCCACCATTAAACTCGAAGTCTGCTCTTATACTTGACCAGCGAGTGGTTGGTTTGACAGATTCTACGGCACACAGCAGGATAGCTCGCACTCGCCTCATCACGGTAGCTATTGTTGAATCTGGAGTCAGGACTAGGTCTATGTAATATGCTGAATGAATGGTAGTGATATATATATATATATATATATATATATATATATATATATATATATATATATATATATATATATATATATATGCAGACCTCTTCCCCAATTTCAGTACCTAACTTCCTTTATAAACCGAGTCAAATTCTTGAATTAACCAACGTCTCAAGTGGTTGGACAGATCTCTGGTGCCCACATCTGGCCTCTTCTCCCACTCCACCATCTGACCACACATACTATTACGAACCGCCTTAGGCCAAAGGCCAGTGCCGGTACAAAGCCCTGACTTCATTCTAAACCAATCAATCGACCATACGGTGAACCTAAGCAGTGAATGAGGTGGTTGGACAATATCACACCTGGCCGATTTGGATTTGAGCACAGAGTTGTGAGCTTAGTTTAGTAGGGGGAAGACAAAGTTGTTGTTTGAGATTAAGCTGGCCTTATTCCAGCACGGGCTCTTGCTCTAGAGCAGCCCGTAGATGAATACAAAGGCAGGGGCCACAAGAATTCCTGGAAGAATAATAACTCGTGGCTGTTTTTGTTCCACCTGACAAGTTTTGGACATGTCCAAAAGTTTATGCTTACTAGCGTAATGAATACAATGAATATCTATATATATATATATAATATATATATATATATATATAGTGTATATATATATATATATATATCGCAAATACCACAGGAAAATGATAGGCAGAATCAAGCGCTTTCGTCTTTATTAAGACATCGTCGAGGAACGTTTTTTGACGATGTCTTAATACAGACGAAAGCGCTTGCATTTCTGCCTATCATTTTCCTGTTGTATTCGTTTATTTAATAAAATCACGTGTATCAACTGTGATTTTTATACACACACACACACACACATATATATACACTTATGTGCGTATCTGCATAAACACACACGCACATACCTTAAAAACGTACTTTATAATACACAAATAACATTTCCTTTCCATGACAAAACACGAGAACTTAATGATCCGTAAATTCGTGTTCGGGCTCCTAAAAATAGGAAAACCTGCATAAAAATTCAGCAAACAATGTGGGCCATTTATCATCTCGAAATTACTCATACACATATAACTGAAATTAACTCTGCGCTCACACTCCGACTCTGGGCACATCATCTAAAGTAATAGCTCGAAATTCAGTTCTCGCTGGGTGGCAGTGTTAGCTGTAAAAGGTAAGAGCTTTACAGGCATATAACGTTTTGTTACTAGTATGCACAGCGCACACATACACACACGGACGCACACAAAATTATACAATTATATACATATAATTATTATATTATATATCTATATATATATATATTGTACATAATATATATATATATATAATATAATATATATATATCAATATAAAAAATATATATATAATTATCTATTTATATATAATATAAGATAAATATAGTATATATATATATATATATATATATATATATATATATATATATATATATATATATAATATATATAAAGTATTATATAAATAATATATAATAATATATATAATGATATATATTATTAAGATATATATATCTAATATATATATATTTATATATATATAAATTATAAGATATATATATATATAATATATATATATATATATGTATATATATATAATTAATATATCTATATATATTAATTAGATATATATATATATATATATAAATATATATAATATATATAATATATATATAATATAATATTATAATCTATATAATTGGATATATATATAATATTATAATATATAATATAACTATTATATATATATAGGATATATATAATATATTAATATATCTTATATAAATATTAATATTATTAATAATATATATATTATATATTATATATAATATATAATATTATGGATAAATGGATGTTTAAATAATCAGTTCCCCTTAAAATATATTATATATATTAAAAAAACGTCCTTACACACACACACACACACATATATATATATATCTATATATAATCTGTATGTATATACTATGTTTGTGCTCGTGTATAAATGCTTGGATTTCATTTTCAAAATAATGCAAAAATCACCCGGGAAAAAATCTTTCGAATCGTATGGTCATTCATTGCATTTTAATGACATTCGTTAATTCCAGTCTGGTTACTTGACCAGTTCCGCATACCATTCTCGCCTGGGATATTGCACTTCGTGGCTTTCTCTTGTGTTCCTTGAATACTCCATTTGAATGGGTATCGTTCAAAGTTTAGCCGAAAAGCGATCTTTACATTTCGTTTGGTAGGGAGGAGGGTGGGGATGGGGGAGGAGGGTGGGGGTGGGGGCGGGGGTTGCATCTTATTAGTTCCCACTCCCCTAAAATATGAGCTTCTTGAAGTATCTAATACCGCAAAACACTCTATGATGACCTATTCTCTACAGATACAAAAATTTAAGTGATAAAATACACCGCTTGAATGGACATCACCTACAGTTCAGGCGAACAGCGTTCTTTACGGTCCGTTCTTGGGGGGGGATTGGGGGAGGTGGAGATAAACCCCGTCCGAATCTTTTATAAAGATCTAAAAGAAGACAAGTTTGTTTGGGGATATCTCTTTCCGAGTTCAGGAACTTCTCGCTTTCATAATTAAATGTATTCCACATCTCTGAGTAGCACTGTGTTTCGAGTTTGGCTCTTCAAATATATTAAGAGATACTTCTTCTGGATAGCATTATTTGTTGGATTTAAAAAAAATATATATAAATTCTTGAGGTTAATAGTTTATACAATTATTTATTTGGAATAAGTGTCATTGAAATACTTTGGGAATATTCATATAGAAATGCACTTCACTCGCGAACTTTTTTTTTTTTTTTTTTTTTTTTTATCATAACACATCTGGTTCTAAGAAGTTTTTTTTCTGTCATAATATATAGCTCCAGAAGGTGATTTTTCGAGAAAAAAAAAGTCAAGTATATATCTTAGTTTTACCAGACCACTGACCTGATTAACAGCTCTCCTAGGGCTGGCCAAAAAGATTAGATATTTTACGTGTCTAGGAAACAATTGGTTACTTAGCAACGGGACCTACAGCTTATTGTCGGATCCGAACCACACCGAGAAATGAATTTCTATCACCAGAAATAAATTCCTCTGATTCTTCGTTGGCAGAGCCGGGAATCGAACCCGGACCCTGTGATCGGTGGTCATTTTTCGAAATCGTGATTTGAGACTGTCTATTTTTTTTATATGGATTTCTGGCATTATGCCGAGCACTGGGCCAACTAAGGAAATTGACAGTAAAAGGTTTGAAAGGTGTTACAGGAGGAAAACCTCGCAGTTGCACTATAAAACAATTGTTAGGCGAGGGTGGACAGTAAGATGGAAGAAAGAGAAGATGAATGAAGGGACAGTAAATGGAATGAAAGTAGTTGCAGCTAGGGGCCTAAGGGACGCTGCAAATAACCTTAAGTAATGCTTACATTGCATCGAATGAGGTGCACTGACGGCACTATCCCCTACAGGGGAGACTGTCTATAGTGTGCTCATTAGTGCAAAAACCTTATGCACAGGCATAGGCTGGATTATTAAGAAAAATTACAACAACAACAACAATCCCAACAAGCCTTCCGAAGCATCAGCAGCAGCAGCGGGAGCAGGAGCAGGAGATCCCTACCAACGGCATCCTTAACTGATAGCGCGGATCCCCTGTCGGCGCTTAGCCTACACGGTGCTGGAACCATATTAATTTAGGAGTCGAGCAAGACATAATCTAGTAACCAACTGTATGACTTAGGCATCATCTGCATTTGAATTGGAAATGATTTGTAACAAACTTTGAGCCTGCATCCATATGTAAATGACTGAGGGCTACTCTCTCTCTCTCTCTCTCCTCTCTCTCTCTCTCTCTCTCTCTCTCTCTCTCTCTCGTCGTCGCATATGTTAACGAAATCCCAGGCGCTGCGCCGGGCCTTTCATTGCAAAGCCTGGCAGTGGAGGCATTCATCATCTCTGCGTGTGTGTGCGTCTGTCTGTCTGTCTCTGCATTTGAATACGAATGGCATTAGATGGGTATCACTGACACATGAAACAATTGAGTTCGTGCTTACGTAATGTGTTAGTGTGTTCATTATATATATATATATATATATATATATATATATATATGTGTGTGTGTGTGTGTGTGTGTGTACACACACACACACACACACACACACACACACACACACATATATATTATATCTATATTCTATATATATATATATATAATAGTTATAATATATCTAATATTTATTCTATATTTATATATATATATATATATACACCCACAGACATAACATCTACATAAACACACACACATGTATATATATATATATATATATATATATATATATATATATATATATATATACATATATATCAAAGATACTACAAAGTACACAAAGAGACTCAAGTTCAGCCATTTGAGCCGTACCACGGCGCCAGTAGAGACAACTGGCGGTTGTAGTCAAATTTAAAAAGCATGATGTCATAAATCCCAACTAATGGGAACATGATTTTCCACATGATTGACGAATAGCGTCCTTTGTTTACAAACTGTGTTCGGAAGGTATGTTTTGGCGGCGGCTTGTGTAAACAAAACTTTTATTTTTGTGGATCACATTTTGAATATAGTAAAACATACCTGTTAAAAATGAATCTTATAATTGCAATTTATAAGACACACGACTGTATTGTGTTTGTAGCGCTGCCCAGCATTCATGGTGCAAAGAGAAAATCCTGGATACAAAGCATCGAGATCAAGCCCAGAATGCATGGTGTAAAATTGAAAATTCTGATTACATGGTTTATAGAGAAAAATTTGAACTCATGGTCTAAAGAGAATATCGTCACTGCATGGTATAAAGAGATAATCTTGAACGCATGGTTTTTACATTCGTGACGTAGGTCCTGACGTTTCATGTGACGTCACTGCCTCGTCCTTGATGGCGGCGTTAGATAACAACCACTTGGTGGATTTATGGGGAAAAATTTGAGTTCAGTATCTTTGTGTACTCTGTAATATCTTTGAGATATATATATATATATATATATATAATATATATATATATATATATATATATATATATATATATTATATCGATATATATGTGTGTGTGTGTGTGTGTGTGTGGTGTGTGCATATATATATTATTATACTACATACATACACACACAAAATATATAAATATATTATATATATATATATATATATATATATATATATATATAAATATATATAATGTATATAAAACTGATACCACAAATGACTTGGGAATTAAATTAAAATTTGGGGACTTCTCTGGGATCATTTCAAACAGGAAACACTCGACCCAGCAGCGAACAGATAGGGGAATGGAGGTAAAGGGCGTGAAGTAAAAAAGGGAACATGAAGGAAAAGAAAATTCAAAGCCAAAGAATTGGTTGGATGGTGTTGCTTGTTCTAGAAAATTCTCTCTTTCATATCGTAGAACGTTCTCCTACACATGGCAAACTTCAAAAGTCTATTTGAAGAGGACGATTTTAAAAAACTTCGTATTTTCTAGTACAATAATATCAAATTTTCAGCCTACAATGATTGACCTCTACTTTTGTAAGTTAAGGGCGCCATTAAACACATTAAAAGGATCAACTCGGTACCTTCGTAGTCAATCACCCATTGATGTTCAAATGCCAGGATGCCATACTGATATAGAACTTTAAACCTAAAAGTAACGATAAACATACATACATATATATATATATATATATTGAAGTAATAAAAGTCCACACTTATGTAAGATGTGTATTAAATAATTCTTAAAAGACGCGAGCTTTCTTCTACTTGATCAGTAGGTCTACTGATTCAAGTAGACGAAAGCTCCCGTCTTTTCAGAATCTTTTAATACACCTCTTACATAAGTGTGGACTTTTATTACTTTACAATATTCCAGTCACGTTAAGGTGCTTTTTTGAGATATCTATCTATCTATCTATCTATCTATCTATCTATCTATCTATCTATCTATCTATCTATCTATCTATCTATCTATCTATCTATCTATCTATCTATCTATATATATATATATATATATATATATATATATATATATATATATATATATATATATATATATATATATAATACATATATATAAACCATTACTTTTAGTTTCAAAGTTTTGTTTTTTACCAGTATGGCAGCCTGGCGTTGTGATAATGTAACCATTCAGGAGCTGTGAACATCAATGGGCGA
>NC_087218.1:21744199-21746699 GCF_015104395.2 Macrobrachium nipponense | reverse complement strand
ATTACGATAAGAATAATTTGTGAAAATAACCACCGTCTCTAAGCATTTACAGTGTAAATCAGGATCATCTTAAAATTGATAAGAAAATGCGCGCATCGATCCAAGTCCTTATCGAATGTGAAAACAAATTTTCTCCCTGAATTTTACTCGTCAACTATATTTAAATGTGTCCTAAAGCTCAGTAAAGAGATTACGATCGCTATTAGAGAAAGGCTATTTTGGGAGAGCATAATTAGTGTATAATTAATGTACGTGACTTACTCCAGCGGGCAAGGAGGGGCCGCGGAAATAGCAGAGTTAGTTTACTTTGATATTGGGCCTTTGCCCTAAAATTAACCAAAAAATCTGGACAAGTGCCTGAGAGAGAGAGAGAGAGAGAGAGAGAGAGAGAGAGAGAGAGAGAGAGAGCCGTCGAAACAGCTAACAAAAATTTAATTTTTGTCGTTATTCAATTCAGTTTCATATACCGAATGAATTTTATGCAAAGTAATTGAAAATGCTAAGATCAATACCTGAAGAAAGACCTTAATTCTTTCTTTTCTTTTTTCGTTGATAACATAATGTCCGCTTTCATTTCGTTAATAACCCCTGTCCGTTTTTTTATCTATCAACATTAAGAACGTCAACCATTCTTTATTTCAATAAAAAAACCTTTATAGGTACAACACTTACTTTTTGCTTAACCAAATAGATAAATTAATCTCGGCTTCCTTTTCTAAGTGATGTTTTGTATAACTGTTCTTGCTTTTTGTCCCCCTTTAAATGCCACCTCTCGACTCTAGTGAAATGTGTAGAGGCCTAATCTACGAACTGGCAACCCTCCCGAGTGAAAACGGCTGTAAACACAATGTTTGTCATGAAAATGTTTACTTTTGTCACCTTATCCCGATTAGTAAGAATAGCCGTCTAAAGGAGCCGCTCACGCGTTGCAGTCTCTTGTTACAGTTTTTTTTTTTTTTTTTGTGTAAGTCACTGTCTCTCAAATGGAATGTAAAGATAAAGTTTCATACTAAGATGTCTTAAAGGTTGGATGTTCACTCTAGATGATGTTGCTGTTGTAGGTGCATTTGTATACGTTATAATTAGTAGCAATATGTAGTATTTTTCCTTACTGTTCTTTGTGAAGTATAAATGCCCAGAAAAATAAGTTTCAGAATGAGCGATTTCACATACGAGTTCGCAAACCTTTTTTGAAATTTGAAATGGATTCCAATAGAACAAATATGTCAATAAACCTCGTGCAGCAAGCCTTAAGAAATGACAAGTTATTATGACATAACTTATCACGTAACTAGACAGTCCACAAAGTAATATTACATATCATATATATGTATATATATATATATATATATATATATATATATATATATATATATAGATATATATATATAATACATATATTCGCAGCCTTCGTAAATTCCGATAATTCCATATATATTACAAACTGAACGACAACATTAATTCCGTGGAAATAAAAAAAAATATTGTCACTGAAAGGACTATGTTTTAACGATAAACAAATACAAAACGTAAAGAATCGTCAATTGCAAGTTACTGCGAGAGGCGAAATATTTTATATATATACATTATATATATATATATATATATATATTATATATTAATGGTATATATATATATATATATATATATATATATATATATATTATATATATATATATATATATATATATATATATATGATAACTCGACAATTTGAAGTTACTGCGAGAGGGGAGATATTCAATAGAAAAAATAAAATAAAAAAATAAAAATCGAAAATTTTAAGTTGCTGAGAGAGGGGATATATTAAATAAAAAAAATATAAAACGTAATTTAATTACTCGTAATCAAGAAAATAAACAAGAGGCTGAAAAGTACTGCGAGCGGTGAATATTCAATAAAAAAGAAAAAAAAAGAAAAATAGAAAATTTCAAGTTACTAAGAGAGGAGCAGTATTAAATAAAAAAAAAAAATCGAAAAGTATAAAAATCGTAAACTTCAAGTTACTACGAGAGGAAAAAGTCGACCGAAACAGCTGAAATATTGACGCTCCAATTGCTCTCGCCAGTACAAAGTGACGAATAATTATTTCCGGAGTGTCTCCGCAAACAGTTTGCGGCGGGGGACTCCCCCAATGGCCCTCATGACAGAAAAGTACTGCGAAATTAGTTCACTGTGTCGGGGGCAAAAACAAACCGTTAAAAATGATGGATTTCAATTTAGCTCAACGACTTTATTTTTGTCTCTCTTTTTTTCCCCCATTTTTTTTTTTTTTTTTATCCTGTCGCCTATTTAGAGGTTGGCAACAAACTTGTGAAAAGCGCGGATTCTTTCTGTTGTTTGGTAATGAAATATATCCGTGTTTTTGGTTATTGGTTAATTGTATTTGTTTATTTCCTCTTTTTTGGACCTATGGTGTTCATTCAAGATGTCTATTGAAATTTATCAGCTTCTTGAGCAGTTTTCTAAATACGTTCTAAACTTAACATAGAAAGGAAAA
>NC_087218.1:21724199-21739199 GCF_015104395.2 Macrobrachium nipponense | reverse complement strand
GGGTATCAATGATCTTGGCTGGTAAGTCACGTCTTTCATTAACTGGCTTCGGTATCGATGACCTCGGCTTTTGCGATGCCAGTCTTTGCGCAAAATCAGTCAACACTGGACGAGGACACGGAGCCACACCCTTTCCCCATCGTCACAATAAATCATCTTCAAATAATGTAGCAATAAATTGTCTAAATTTTAATGAAGTCTGAGCGGTACAACATTTATTCCTCAACTTTATCTAATCCCGTTGTTTATGTATATAGGACAAAGTCTGGCAATGCAGTCTATGTCAGGCCTGGCTGCAAAAGGAACTTAATTAAAAAGTGTGATTTTTTTACACTCATGTTCATCGGTAACGAGCGAAAGAGCGACAGACTGAAACATACTTATTATGCTCTTTCCTGACTGAAGAATTACTCAGAGAGTTGACACGATTCAATGTACAGATACGACAAACTGAATGCACAGACAAAACTCATGCAAATGCACAGGCAAAACGCATACAGAAATGCATAGACAAAACGCAAAAATATATGCACTTATAAAATAAAACGCTTAAAAAATTAACGAACCAGAAAAATATATGCACTTATAAAAAGAACGCTTAAAAACTAACCGAACCAGAAGAATACACAGAAATGTACCGACAAAGACAATGCAGAAATACAGGCAGAAACATTCGAAATACATAATTAGACCAGATTTGTTGAACTGCTTGGAAAAGGCATGTAGAAATGCAGAGCAAAGCTGAACCGAATTGCACGGAAATTGATCACGCATAAATACACATAGAGAGTATATGCAGAAATATAACGAGGAAAAAAAAAGGGACGTAGTAAGACTGCACAGAAATGCGATATGCAGAAACCCACACCCAAGGGACCCAGTGATATACACGGACCACCATGGTAGATGCAAGCAGTGTACGTTGAAGATACCTTACACCAGAATCAAATGCCACCACTGCGTCACTATTTAAAAACTCGGGGACAAATCTTAAAACACAGTCGGTTAAATAATGCATGTCCTGACTAGCTGTTTAAGTTAGCATTTTTTTTTTGTATTGGTGATTGTGAAGTAAAATGAAGTAAAATGCTGAAGCATACTACTGTACTCTTACTTTTCATCACTGGGGTTTTCTTTTAGAGTGGCTACAGAAATATTACCTGTAAGCGAATTTGACATTGAAGGAAATTTTTTTTTTTTTTTATAACGAATGATGCAACCTCCAAGACACGGAACTAAAGGCTTTAGAATGGGGTACACTGTACATAGGCGTGAACTTGCATGAGAGGACGCTGTGAGTGTGTGGGCGTAACGAGAGAGAGAGAGAGAGAGAGAGGAGAGAGAGAGAGAGAGAGACGCAGGTTTGCCTCATCGATGTATAGCGACAGCCATAATTAGCGTTCGACCACATGTTATTGTTGAGGGCCCAACAACCCAGTTAGGTAGACAATTGTTTGAAGGCAGATTTAAATGCCTGCGACCAAAGTCCAAACCTCTTTTATCTACACAGCGGCATCAGCCATCATCGCGAAACAAAGCTCCCTAGAGAGAGGACCCGTACAGGGTTATGGGTCAGGGTTCCGTAGTGGTGGGAGTCGCTAAGCGTTTGCAGCCTAAAACATTCGAAATGTCAGCTCCGCGTCACATTAAGAAGTTATATTTGCGCGCTGATTCATCGAACCCTATTCTTTCACGTGTGGGTACGAATATCTACAATGATAGATATTTCTGTATTACATTGTCCTTTTTTTTTCCTTTTCCGCTGGATGTTTTTGTTTCTATAAACTAACCGATATTATGTTCACTGTCTATTTTATTTGGAATGTATTACATACGCATCCTGTAACGGGGCGATCTTTCTTCTCGTGACAATGCTGTAGTTTTAAAACAGAATTTTCCTTTTGCTAATGAAATAAAATACTTATGAAGTCATTTTCGTCCCTATGATTTCAATATACTTTTATTAAATTTCTTATTCCTATCACCTTATATCAGCGATTCCCAACCTGATCTGAATTTACACAGCTCGAATACTAGTGGTAGATATTATATATATATATATATATATATATATATATATATATATATATATATATATATATATATATATATATATATAATATCTATATATATATATCTATATATATATATTATATATCATAATATTATATATATATATATATATATATATATATGTACATATATATATATAGTATATATATATATATATATATATATATATACATACATCATACATACATACATACATACATACATACGTGCCTGTGCCTGTAGATAAAGGTTCCCTAGGATATGATGAATTGTTTCGGGGGTTCCTTACACCTCATTCCGCCACCTTAAAAAAAAAATAATCATGAAGATATTATGCAGATGTTTCTTATGTGATGTATTTTCCCCCCTAAGATTCCAACAATCCCCTATCCCTTTCCTTTTCCTATCACCTTATGCCATTCACTTACACCCCACTCCGCGCCCCTTATAAAAAGAAAGAACAGGGCGTGATGCAACCTCCAGCTTACTCGGGACGCGTGCAAGATTTTCTCCTCGCGCACAACCTGGAAACATTATATTCCTTACTTAACGTGAAGTGGTCTTCAAAATTAACACTCATACTTAGTACTACTTATACTAACAACAAGGATCAAATAAAAAGGACACACATTAAACACCTTCATATACTCTCAGCTAAAAGTGGAAACAAAATAATCGAGCAGAAACACAGCCTGAATTTAATACACCAAATAAATTAAAACGTGCTAAAATCTACAGCCAAATAGAGCCTTGTTTCGCCAACTAAAATTAACATAAATAGCTATATTTCATTAAATAAATTTTTCTGTACTGTTTAACAGACACATTATTTATCTTTTACATTTTCATTCTAATAAATAAATCATAAACATCCTATCCTTAAATTCCTATATCTTTAACTCGACGCGTAACACCTTTTTCAGACCTTTTTAGGCTCTTCCATAGACTTTTTCTACCCCCCCATCAACAACAGCAAAATAGTTTGTAGGCTTACTCCCCAAGTAAGCGAAAATAGTAATCATCATCACCATCATCTTATTTTCAGCACGAGGCCTTACACTTGGAATATACAAAGTAGAGGCATTAAGACAGATACACAAAAACTAGATACAAGAGTTAAAGTGACAAAAATTATAACTGGTAATATCTACAGTTGCTCAGGTAGTAGTACAAAAATTATTATATTACTGGTAAGTGACAGTAGTATTATTGAGAATAGTAAATATATCAACAAAAAGCATATCAAACAATGATAGCAATTAAAGAGATTGCCTACGAACTAATTTCCTGCTAGGGGCCTTAGGTGAAAAAAAAAAAAGTGTTATCCTTACTGCTTATGATTCCAAAGCAGCATTTTGTAGCAAGCGAAAGCGTTTTAGCTAGTACATCCCTTTTTGCTACTGCTATTCCTCCTTAACCATCTTCTTACACTAACTGCGATCTCTCTCTCTCTCTCTCTCTCTCTCTCTCTCTCTCTCTCTCTCTCTCTCTCTCTCACACACAATGGCAATGATGGACAGAAACTTTACTAATTATGTTAAAGGTCATGAAAATGTGGGCACAATCTTTATCTTTATGTAGTATAAACAGAAACTACTAATTGTATAAAAGTTGACATAAAATGCGAGTAGATTATTAACTTAGCATTTTTCGAATCACACATAATTGGATACTGATGTCTTTAGAACAGTTGACCCAGTGTTTCCGTGTTTTCAGGGAAGTCAGGGTGGCAGAGAGGCCAATTCTTTCACTTATCATTTACCCTCTTACTTATCAAACCATCGATCAGTACGTATGTCAAGCTGATGTTGAACATAGAATGGCCATAAATCAAAACTAATTAGATACAAGCTGACACTATAATGAATATAAGCAATTACTTGACACTGCAATGACTTTATTATATGTTTCTCTCTCTCTCTCTCTCTCTCTCTCTCTCTCTCTCTCTCTCTCTCTCAGCTGACTTATATTTTTACTATAGTAGATTCACATGAACCGTGGGACCTCCTGATTGGCTGTTGATAAGCCAATCACAGGGCTGGAAACTCTCAGTCTCTCTCGAGAGAGTTCACATAGGCCGTCCCGAGGGCTACGTCTTTCAAAAGTATCCCTCAGGAGAGGGGGAACATAGAACCTACCCATGTGAACTCTGGAGAGAAACTGAGAGTTTCCAGTCGTGTGATTGGCTTATCAACAAATCCACGGTTGATGTGAATCTACTAAAGTCACCTAATTAGCCCTTGGAAGCATTATTGTACGTAAACTTGTCTGACTTTTTTGCAAACCAGAATTGGTGTCAAGGTCGATAGTGTTTTGCCCTGGATTCCTCTGCGTGACCAACCTGAAAATTGTATACTTCTCGCATGAGGAATATTTTTTCGTTATTTTTTCCTTTTACAGTTTATTTTTAAATTTTTAAATTCTCGCGACCATGACACCATTTCAAGAGTTTCACGATCCGAACAGGAAAATTAATTATATGTAATTTTGTTTTTTCAGTTTCCGAAGTTGATTACAACAACCGCATCCATTCTCTGACAAAATCAGTATTAGAAAGAAATTTTATGATTTAAAAATAATTATTTCGAGTTTGAGTTAAGTATATTATTTCTAATAAAAAAAACTTCTCAGCAAGCAAAACTGAGTTTAAATAAGATTTGTCATTACCTGCAATTAGACGAAGGATACTTTAGAATCAAAGTTGCATCTATAGTAGTTTCAAAACTTAATTGAAACATATGACCCTTTCAAAGGGCATATGAAATTATCCTTCCTTTTAAGTACATTAGTTCCAACAGCGACTCTGCACTCGATGGCTACAATATCTCGTGGCATGATGGTTTGTCATAAAGCTGGTTAATCTACACGTTAATTTTCATTTTTACTCTTTCAATAAATCTACCTAGTTTTTATTTTTATTTTGTGGGATTATTAGCATTTTGATAAAATGGTATATATGTTACAGGCAGATAGCGAAACCTGGCATTTTACGAACTGCCTGAAATTTCAGGCAGATAGCGAAATGCAACTTGGGACATTTGATCCCCAGGGGCTAGTACTAAACACGGCGAAATTCATTTGACCCCCAGAGGCTACTACTAAACACGGCGAAATACATTTGATGCCAAAGGGACTAGTCCTAAACACGGCTTTAAACATTTGACCTGCCAGGGGTTGTACTAAACACAGCTAAATATATGTGACCCCCAAGGGGCTAGTACTAAACACGGCTTTATACAACTGACCTGCCAGGGGTAGTAGTATTAATCACAGCGAAATACATTTGACCTCCAAGGTGCTAGTACTAAACACGGCTTTATATATTTGACCTGCCAGGGGTGGTACTAAACACAGCAAAATATATTTGACCCTCCCCCGCCACCCCACCCCATGGCCTACTACTAAACACTGCATAATACATTTGACTCCCCCGAGACTAGTACTAAACACAGCAAAATGCATTTGACCCCCCAGGGACTAGTACTAAACACGACTTAATACATTTGACCGGTCATCTCCGGGGTTAGTACTAAACACGGCAAAACAGTGTAGGTGAGTCACTGTTTCGCGATGTTTAGTACTAGCCCCTCGGGGATCAAATGTCCCTAAGTACATTTCACTATCTATCGGCAATTTCAGGCAGTTTCCGGTATCTGCCTGCAAAATATATACTCTCACCACATTCCCAGTAATAGTTCATGCATATGGCAACACAGAAAACCGCACTGATTTGATTGTAATTATGCTGAAATTCCTCCTATTTTTACAGTCGTCTTGTACCTGGAATTTAGTATCTGTATCTCTCTTTCCATGAATATCATCCCACCACAAACATGCAAACACACAAATACGATATATATACAAGAATATATATATATATATATATATATATATATATATATATATATGTGTGTGTGTGTGTGTGTGTGTGTGTGTGGTGTGTGTGTGTGTGTGTGTGTGTATATATATATATAATATATATATATATATAATATATATATATATATATATCTATATATATATATACATATATACATATTGTAACGAGTTGTTGTTCGTTAAGCAGTTTAGCATCCTTTACTACCTAACTATTTATTTATGTAAGTAGCTTTTATGATAATTATCTTACATAAAGTTAAACCTTACTGTTAAACCTCAGGGCAGTATTCCTTTGGAGTTTGTAGCATTAGCTTACGTTCATGGCTCTACTGTATATTTGACTTATACTAATATAGTCTTGGATTATTATGAAGAAGGTTTACTCACCAACATATCACATCGTAGCAGCGGTATTTTAATGGACCCATACGCGCAGAAATACCAGGATGTCTTCGTTTCACAGTCTTCCGCCACCCGCCAGTTTCAATGTGGATGATAGGAATGCAGCAGAAAGGTGGAGGGAATGGCGAGAAAGGTGGAAGTGCTATGCTGTAGCAACAGAGTTAAGTAAAAAGACTCCCGAAGTGCAAGTTTCTGTGTTACTTACAGTTATTGGGCCTGAGGCTCATTAAGTTTTCAGCACATTTCAACTTTCTGATGAAGATCGGAAAGATCAGAATGCAGTGCTGGCAGCATTTGAAAAATATTTTCACCCAAGCAAAACACTGCATTTGAACGTTACCGTTTCAATATTCAGGCACAGATGAATGGAGAATCTTTTGATCAGTATGTAACGGCTCTGCGTCATATAGCGTTGGGTTGTGATTTTGCAAATATAACACAAGAAGAAATATTAAGAGACAGGATTATGTTTGGCATTTCGGATGATAAGGTCAGAGATCGTCTTCTTCGGGAAAGGAATCTAACTTTGGAGAGAACCTTAGAGATTTGTCGAGTTAGCGAGGTATCTATAGCACAGCAAGAGGAGATCAACAGAGTATTAGAAAGCAAGGTTATTACTGTGTCTGCAAAGCTGAAGGATCCAGTTGGAAGAATGAAGCCAGTGACGAATGTTCATCGCAAATTGGAAAAAATGGACTGGATTACTGATTGTAGGTTCTGTGGTAAAAGTCACAGGAAAGTAAAGGAAGTTTGTCCAGATTGGGGTAAGCGGTGCATAAATTGCAAAAAACTTAATAACTTTAAGTTTAAATGTCCAGCATTAGTGGTGCAACAAATGAATTTGAAATCGCTTAATAGCATGAGGGAGGCTGATTTGGAAGAAAACGACTCGTCATGTATATTCACAGTGAAAACGGTAGCTAGTATCAAGATGACTAAGGAACAAACTGTCACACTTAAAGTTAGTCCACTGCGCTACATAAGATTCCAGATAGACTGCGGAGCAGATTGTAATGTGCTTCCACTCCATGTGTATCAAGCTGCAACTGGTGACTCAGAGTTGAAGGGGGTAGGTCCGTCATCAACCACATTGTATGTTTATGGGCAAAAAGGCATCCGTTCCTTTGGCAGTGTGTGTATTCGTGTTTGGCGGGGAGTTCGTACCATTAATTTGAGGTGAGTTGTTGCAGGGTCAGCGATTTCATTCAATTTTGGGTTATCAAGCATGTGTGGCGCTTAATATTCTGGAAATAAAGGATAATGACCAGATTAATCCCATATGTGACAAAGCCTTGCACGTCAATTCAGCCTGCTCGTCTGCTATTACAAAGGAACTTCTGATTGAACAGCATCCACAAGTTTTTAGAGGTGTTGCTGGTAAGATTGATTACAGTTATAAAATCAGAGTTAATCAGTCTGTTAACCCAGTGCAGCATGCTCCTAGAAGGGTACCTGCTGCAGTATGTTCCGTCCTGCAAAAGGAACTAGATAAGCTTGAAAGTGAAAACATAATTGCTAAGGTACAGCAACCAACGGAGTGGGTCTCCTCCTTATTAATAATACCTAAAAAAATAAAGAAATACGAATTTGCATTGATCCAAGGGATCTAAATAAGGCAGTGCTTCGTGAGCACTATCAATTACCAACACTGGAAGACATTGCCTCTCGTCTTGCAGGAGCTCGTGTGTTCACAGTCTTGGATGTGAAACATGGGTTTTGGCATGTGCCTTTGGACGTTACCACTGGCTGAGCGTTGTATGCATCAGCTGATTGAGGGACTTGAGGGAATTGAGGTAATTGCAGAAGACTTTTTGGTGTATGGAAAAGGAGCTACTGACATAGAGGCTACAAATGATCATGATAGAAATCTTCAGTCCTTTATCAGGCGCTGTGAAGAGTGAAACGTGGTACTGGGAACTGATAAACTCCAATTGAGACAAACAGGAGTTTCATTTATGGGTCATGTAGCAACAGACAAAGGATTAAAACCAGGACCTCAGAAAGTGAAAGCTTTAGTGGAGATGCCAGCACCTAAAGATGTTGCAGGGGTACGAAGATTTCTTGGAATGGTGCAGTGCCTAGCTAAATTTCTGCCAAAATTAGCTGAACTGACCGCTCCTCTGAGGGATCTTCTGCACAAGAACTCTGAATTTGTGTGGCAGGATGTTCAAGAAAAAGCTTTCAAAGCTGTTAAAGAGGCAGCCAGTAAAAACACAATTTTCTACGTTATTATAGTTTAATTTCAGAGGTTACTATTCAGTGTGATGCTCCCAGTATGGAGTTGGAGCAGCCCTTTTGCAGAATGGCCAGCCGTTGGCTTTTGCATCAGAAGTTGTCAGAGGCAGAGCACCGTTATGCACAAATTGAAAGGAATGTCTAGCTATTGTTTTTGCATATGAGAGGTTTCACCATTATGTATATGGACGGGACAAGGTCACGGTGCATTCTGACCACCAACCACTGGAGTTAATTTTCAAGAAACCATTAGCAGCAGCCCCAGCTAGGCTTCAGAGGATGTTGCTACATCTGCAGTATTATGCTTTGGAGGTTAAGTATGTCAAAGGAAAACACATGTACATTGCTGACACATTAAGCCGTGCATTCTTGCCTAATTGCTCTGAAAATTCTGTATTTGTAAATTACCTTGAAACTGTGAAAAATGAGCTACCAACACTGATCGGAGATACCTTGATGATCGCAGATGACAGATTGCAAGAGATAAAAGCTCACAGTGGAAGTGACAGTAATCTTCAAGCAGTTGCAAAATGATCGAGAAGGATGGCCAGATGCTAGAAATAAAGCTCCTGAGTGTGCTAGAGCTTTTTTATAATATAGAGATGAACTGCATACTGAAGATGGTTTAGTGTTCAAAGGAAATCGTTTAATTGTTCCTAAGAGTCTCAGGAAACAGATGTTGGACATTGCACATCAAGGACACATTGGAGTGGAGGCTTGTCTAAGAAGGATGAGAGAAGCGCTGTCTGGCCAGGGAATGTCCCTCGGATCTGAAAGCATTGGTTCACAGTGTGATGCTTGTTTGTCAATTAGAGACCTTCCTCCTAAAGAACCGATGAAAAGTCATGAGTTTGCCCCTCGTCCATGGTCAAAAGTAGTAGCTGATCTATGTCATATTGATAATCGGATACTCCTTATAGTAGCTGATTATTTTAGCAGTTTTCTTGAAGTATCAAGAGTAAATAATACGACATCGACTGCCATTGTTAGAGAACTACAAATTATATTTTTTCGTCATGGAATACCGGACCAGTTAGTAACAGATAATGGGCCACAGTTTATCACACCAGAATTCCGTTCTTTTGCAAAGACATGGTCTTTTGAACACATTACTTCTAGTCCAAGGTATGCACAATCAAATGGAAAGGCTGAGAATGCCGTGAAAATAGTAAAGAAAATGTTCACAAAGTGTAAACTGACTGGAGAATCAGAGTTTTGGCTTTACTTAATTGAAATAACACGGCAACAGAAGGCATGTTGACTAGCCCAGCCCAAGACTTATGGTAGATGTTGTAAAACTATCATGCCCTGCATGTCATCATTACTAAAGCCTAGATATCCTACACAGCAAGATTCTTTAGTTATCTTGGAAAAAAAGGACAAGCTGGGCCATTACTATAACAGAGGGGCACGTGCATTGAAGCCTATACCCGCAGGCGAGGTGGTACGCCTCAGACTGCCAGGTAGTAAGATATGGACTCCTGCGCTTTGCATGGGAGAAATCGCTCTTAGATCTTACAAAGTCAAGGTAGGAAATAGAGAGTATAGAAGAAATCGACGGCAGTTATTGGCTACAGGAGAGAGATGTTCGGATGACTTGGAGAACACTGAGGTTGATACTGACGAGCAATTGGACGATAATTGATCTGGAACAGATCTTACAAGAGCAGAGTTTGATACGGAGCTGCAGTCCACAACAGAAAGAAAAAAGAGTAACCTGAGCTGAGAAGCGAGGATGCCTGTGAGCCACTTGTCGTTAAAGAAGCCTATTTGAAGGACGATGTTCTTAAGACATCCGAGCCTGAAATCCAAAATAGACGTTCAACACGCTTCAAGAGTAAACCTTAACGTTATGGCATAGATGATTATTGATAGTACATGTACATTAAAGTTTATTTGTATATTAATGACTGTTTTCAGCATTGGTATTTATAAATAGTTATTTTATTGATTATTAAAATAATTTACTGTACATGCAAACTTTCTTTTTCTTTTGGAGAAGGGGAGAGTGTAACGAGTTGTTGCTCGTTAAGCAGTTTAGCATCCTTTACTACCTAACTATTTATTTATGTAAATACTGTTATTATAATTATCTTACATAAAGTTAAACCAACCTTACTGTTAAACCTAAGGGCAGTATTCCTTTGGAGTTTGTAGCATTAGCTTACGTTCATGGCTCTACTGTATATTTGACTTATACTAGTCTTGGATTATTATGAAGAAGGTTTACTCTCCAACATATCACACATATATATATTTCGCATAACATATTCTTCATGTACGTAAAAGTAGCCAGGACAGCACGGCATACTCACACTCGCGTCCTGACACGCATATCATTTAGGTTCCACAATCTCGGCCATAGTGAAATGCGGCATGTCAGCTCTCGCCCTTTAAGTAATCTTCAGCAATTTTCAGGCCGGCTTAACCACGCCGAAGGTCACGGCCAGTTGTTATCGGGGGGAGTATAAAAAAAATAAAGTAAAAAAAAATAAAGCTACGTATTTTTCACCCAGCATTTTCCGAGCTTTTCCGTCGGTATCGATTTCGCTGCGCATGACGAGAGGCCGGTTGTTCTAGCGGCGTTGATCATAATGGAGATAGCGGTCGTATCTTTGCTTCTAAATACGAAATTCGTATTTAGATTCCGTGTTAAGATTCCTGTTTGCCTCGCTGAGCTTTTTGCCTGTGTCGTGACTTCGCTAACGTATATATTTTGGGGATTTTCTGAGGACCTTTGTTTTACATGTCCATGACATCGTGACATCGGTTGGGTATAATTCTGACAAACAATTGTCTCAAGTTCTCTCTCTCTCTCTCTCTCTCTCTCTCTCTAATGACGTCAGTGCAGGGTGTATTCCTGACTAGCAATACTTAGAGAAGTTTTTTAACTCTCTCTCTCTCTCTCTCTCTCTCTCTCTCTCTCTCTCTCTCTCTCTCTCTCTCTCATGACATCAGTGTTGGGTATAATCCTGATAAGCAATGTAATCAGAATTTTTTTTTTGTGACATCTGCACTAGGAATAATCCTGACAAGCATTGCATAGAGGAATTTTTTGTTCTCTCCCTTTACTTATTCGTATCTCGTACTACAAACACGCATATCTTCCTTTATATTTTTTTATAACTACGATTCTCTGTCTCTCTCTCTCTCTCTCTCTCTCGTAGTAGCCATCTTGCTTGGTGAGACGTACCCCGCGTGAAGTCAGATTAATCAACAGATATCACAAGTTTAACATACGACTAGAATTTGAGAAATATCTAGAAGTGTTCGTGAACTACGCGGTGATAAGATTAGTGTGAAAATAGTAGGATAAAGCGTCTTCTAAGTTAGTTTTATCAAGTGTAATACTATAAATCAGAACAAGATGGCAGTAAGTTCCAACTGCGGGAAGAGTGGCGTAATTTGGCGTGTTTAGCAGATTCGCAATACGATGAGGTAGCAGGAAGGGAACTGGCATTTCTCATCTATGAAATCAGCAACAGTCCTAACCAAAAAGATTAAAAACAAAAGCATTCAGTGAGATATATTAGAAGGATATAATCCTTCAAACTGGAACAAATCTAATGAAAACATCTTGAAAATAATTGAAGAAGTTCCAAATAAAATCCAAGTGGTCAAGTAGACATCATAAAGAAAATATACATAAACCAACATTATTCCGACAAATTTAAAATGAATAAGGGTTGAATCTTGTGAATATCCTAATTGATGCATTAGGAAAAAGAATGCCAAAAGCATGCAAACTGTGTAAGGTTTGGTATAGCATAGTCAATCCACAAAACCTAATCAGAAAATGTGCTGCATGAACATTCCGACCCATCCACAGTGCTGAGGTAATACAAGATTTGAGAAAAGATACAAGAATTTTTTGTTCAACATGTCTATCATGGATAGACAATGTTATTAAATCAAGATTGAATGTACAAATAGTTGAGGATGAAGAAGAAGAGGAAGAGGGGAAGAAGAATAAAAAGAAGAAGAGGAAAACGGAAGAGAAGTAAACAAAAATGAAATGACAGAAAAAAATAAGAAAACAAAGAACAAGATAAAAGTATGGATGCAGAGATACTCATTGATACTACATATGAGGCAATAAAGCAGCATACCTACGAAGAAATAATTACGATATGACAACAGAAAAGCAAATCCCGAAGAGGCTCTACCCAGATCTACACATTGACGGGAAAGAGGAAAAAATAGAACAAGAAAGACAAAATCTGCAACCTTTTAAAAAGAGGGAATTGCAGATTTGGAGAAAGATGTTACTACAAACATCCTAAGATATGTCAAAAACTATGAAATATATGGTAAATGTGCATACTTAGATGGGATATGGGGATGATTGCAGAGATCTGCATCCAAAAATATGTAAAAACCTAAAAGAAGAAAAGGATGTAAGTTCGACAAAAAATGCAAATATATTGCACCCTGTAGCCATGAATCATAATCAAATAATAACCAACCAAGTAATAAAAATCCAAAATAAGAAAGAAACAAATAAAGAGAGAAATCAAGAATATCAGGTAAAAGAGAAAAGCAAACCACCAATGAGATATGCAGAGGTGTCAGCAAAAAATTTCAAAGCATCAGCTCCGAAATTCTACTCAAGAGATAATAACTGTATTTATTATGCAAGAGGATATTGCAGAAACGGAGAAAATTGCAGATTCAGACACAAAATGATAATTATGATGAAGGAAGATCAAATATTATGGAAAAGTTGGATTTTTTGTTAATGTCAGAATTTCTGGAAATAATGAAAAAAAGAACAACATACCAGAACAGGAAAGAGACATGGGAAAATCCTTATTACTACCAGTATTAAATGAAGGAGAAAACACGCAAACCATCATAGTGATGAATGCGCAGGGTTTAGTTACGAGTAACTCAAAAAGAAAAATAGAGTACTTAGAAGAACTAACCCAAAATGAAAAGAAAATAGATATAATGAATATAAGTGAAACCTGGTATTCCCAAGAGACTGGGAATGATGATCAAATAAAAGGGTTCCAAACTTATAGATCAGATAGAAAAAATAGGAATCAGGGGGAACCGCAATATATGGGAAAGACAAAAAACAAGGAAAAAATATATGAGAAATATAGTAACTCAGAATGATGAACTAATAGCGGTAGAATTTGAATCTGAAAAATTGATGAACATAGTAATATATAGACTCTAATACTAAAGAGTTTGACTTAATAATTGAAAAATTGGATGATATATGTAGAAATCACAAGGACTGGACTATTCTCCTATCTGGTGACTTCAACTTTCCTTTCGTAGAATGGAAAAGAACGAATAGGAGATTGTGGTTGTACTTATACATATAAAAAAAGAGAGTAATAGTAGTGCAGAAGATAAGAGGCAATTTGAAAAGCTATTAGATATGCTACTAGAATACAACATTCAACAAATAAATCACCTGCCAACAAGAAAGGAAAATACTTTAGACCTAGTATTTGTGAACGAGATGAATTATGTTAAAGAAATAATAGTTTATAATGCGAAGTATTTCAGACCATAATGTCATAGAATTAACAGTTCATTCCAAACGCAAGTGAAAATAGAGATAAGCAAGAAATGAAAAGTGGGAAGGATATGGAAAATACAACTTCTACAGTAAAAACATAAAATAAATGGTCAGAAATTAATGAAGAATTAAACAAAGATTGGGATAACATTTTCGTAAGTGATGACATAAGGGTAAATACGGAGATAATATATAAAATATTGGAGAAAATAGTGGAAAAATATATACCGAAGAAGAAAAGTAACATCATTCATGCATACCAAGAGACAGAAGGATCTTGTTCCAGAAAATCAGAAAGTGGAAAAAAGGTCTTGCAAAAGAAAAAAATGCATGGAAAGTTATAGAACTAAAAAGTAAGATAGAAAATGCAGAACAAAGATTATACAATCAAAAGAAAATGAAAAACGGGACTTGGAAGAAAAAAACCCTATTAAATATCAAGCAAAACCCCAAACTATTATACTCATATGCGAAGAAGATGAATAAAAAAAGAAGAATAGAAATGAGGCCCTCTGAGAATTGAAGGGAGATTAACGAATGAAAAAAAAGGAAATTTGCAACATACTGGCAGAACGATATAAGAGAGAATTCACCCCTAGAATAGATAATGAAGATAATGATATAGAAGTAAGGGAAGAAAATAGTGAATATTTAGCTGACATAGAAATTAATGAAGCTGATATTGTGCAGGCAATTAATGAATTAAAAATGGAGCTGCTGCAGGGCCGGATGGAGTCCTGCTATTTTGTTAAAGAAAGTAGTTCATTCTATCGCAAAGCCACTTGCAATATTATTAAGACAAAGTGTAGATACAGGCAAGATTTATGATGAGCACAAATTAGCATATATCACCCCTACTTTCAAAAGTGGATCAAGACTAGAGGCAAGTAATTATA
>NC_087218.1:21706699-21714199 GCF_015104395.2 Macrobrachium nipponense | reverse complement strand
TATTATTATTATTATTATTATTATTGGAAAAGCAAATCCAAAATTATGCATGGGAACAAAACATGTTTATTTATTTAAACAGATTTCGGGAACATGTTCGATTTCTTTTTCCAATCTCTGTTTAGATTTATTTTTAAACAGTATATTTGTACCCATATATAACTGTGGATTTGTTCCTCTATTGAAAGACTGTTATTATGAATATTTATCATTATTATTATAGAAGTCCCCAATGGTATAAATGTAAATATATAAATGTAAATAGACATTGAGAAGGAGAATCGAGTAAGTTCTCGAAGGCTCTCGTTTGATTGAATGTTATGTATGGATGTATGTATGTATGTGTATGTATATATATATATATATATATATATATATATATATATATATATTCACACACACACACACATATATATATATATATATATATATATATACATACATACATATATATATATACACTGACATATTATTATTATTATTATTATTATTATTATTATTATTATTATTATTATTTATTATTATTAATATTTCTGTGGGCAGCTGAAGGCCCACTCCTCCTCCCATCACGCTCCACTCAACCTAAACAGCTCATTGGGTTTGATACAGTTCTCCCAGGCAGTTTTGCCTCCCCGAGACTATTTATTTGGACTGTCGTGACCCATCCATCAAAAGTCCCCTCATGTGTACCCTTCCCATGCAACAACAAAGCTCTTGTTTAGCTCGGGTTTCCTTACGGCAATTACTCTTCTGCACTACGGCGAGTAGAAGTTGTTATTTTGTTCATTCGACTCCATTCACAAAAGCTGTCGGCATTGTTTTTTATTGTGAAGGAGGGCGGCATTGGTAACCGAATGCCCTCATGAATCAAGGGCAAGGGAAATCGGGGTACACCCGAAATGACTCTCTCGTCTTCAACATTGAATAAATTGTTTTTGTTCCGAGTTGTCTCGGTATATATCATCTGGCTGCTTCATCTGGCACAAAATGCGTACTTACTTTCTCTACAGATAAACATGTTATTATTATCAAAATAGTTTAACCAGACCACTGAGCTATCAGCTCTCACCAGTCTGGCCGGAAGGATTGGGAAGAACATCCAGGTCTAGGCCATAAGCCAAGAACTGGGACCAAGTAGATCATTCGCCTTGTGATGAATGAATGAAAATGAAATTTATCAGAAATAAACTGCACAAGGCACATGATTTTACGGTGGAATACATGCGCACATTACATACATTTGCTCGTTTCCATACATACAAAAACGGGACAACATTTAGGATAATTCAAGTTAGAATAAGTTAAGTAATATTTTTATATTTATATTTTTAAAATTCGATACACACAATACCTCTCTTTAGAGTGTCGTATCTGGAAAGGAATAGACTTTATCATTACAAGCGGAACAAGATTTAACAGTATCTCAGTTCGTTAACCTAGCCGTATTTTGTTCGCTGACTTGTCTCATTTTAAAGAGAATTTCTTTCTTTCTTTGAGTTTACTCTATCACAACAGAAGTCAATTTTCGTTTTTAATAACAAGGCACATCAAAAGCAGGAGCTGACTTGGGCTGCCACATAATCCCTTCCGGTTCGCGTGACTTCCACAGTCTAATATAGTTTCTGTATATTTACGTCAACCAGTATTGGCTGTTTTTTATGCCATCTCTTGGCCAGTTATATTTGTTTTCTCTTTTTTATAACTTCTTTAGGTTTCTTTCCCCTTTCATAATTTATACTGTGTGCTGCCTGATTTTTTTTTTGAAGACTAGAAATTTGTCCTCATTGCATATTCATTTGCTCTCTCTCTCTCTCTCTCTCTCTCTCTCTCTCTCTCTCTCTCTCTCTCTCTCTCTCACAAACACTCTTTTATTACTCCTATATTTAGTTCTTACGTTGCTCTAATTTATAGAATATGGTTTTAATTTCTGTTTCGACTAAATTAATAGTCGTATATCAGGCTCATTATATCTGGTTATTCTAGATATTTCAGAAGTCGAGTAGAAATAGAATTAAAAACAAAATCTTTAGGCGATATCAACTCATACAAAATACTTTTTTTATTTTGTTCCTTTTTTACGTATCATTTCCTAAATTTTTGTTTCGAATTACTTGAAAACGATTATTTCTTGAGTTTTTTGGTGTTAGTTTGAGAACTGCAGTTTTCTCTCGTTTTTGTTTGTTGGTCTCTCTGTGGATAATCCTTAAATGAATTCTTTTAGTGGTCTTAGTTTAAACATGAAAGTTATCTTTTCTTCTTATTCCTTACTGCTTAAATTGGTCTCATTTTGAAAAAGCAGAAAACGTTCCTTTGGCTGGTCTCCCTTTCGGTAAGATGTAATGATTTGCTGTTACCGGTGTCAATCTGACGGACTTCACTACTTGTACGCAGTGTAGGCATTACTTCAGGTTCTCTGCAGCGTCCCTTCGGCTCCTAGCTGCAATCCACGTAATTCCTTTTACTGTATCTCCGTTCATATTCCCTCTCTTCCATCTGACTTTCCATCCCCTCCTAAAAACTGCTTCGTGGTACAAATGCGAGGTTTCCTCGTATTACACCATTAAAACATTTCTATTCTCAATTTCCCGTCCAGCGCTGAATGACCTCATAGGTCCTATAGTGCTTGGCCGTTGGCCTAAATTCTATATTCCATTCCATTCATAATTTGTACCATAAAACTGTTTAGTAAGATGATGTAAGTGTGAATACCATAATATGTTCGCGTGTGGTAGTACTTCGTCCATTTGTATAGTTTCAGCCCTTCCGTCTTCGGCAGATGTTCAGCTGTTTAATTTTTAATTCTTCATTCTATTTCAGCCCGATCGCCGCAGATTCTTGTTTTCCTTTTGCTAATTCCTACCGCGGATCATTTGTTTGTCAAGTCACGAATCAGCAAACACTTGCTCACTCCCATGTCGTGAGGAGAAATGAGCCTCTCACGAATTATTTGTTTGGTTAGCCATGACCTTACCTCCGATGATGAGCGCTGTTTATTTTCTTGCTATATTTTCACTCTTTTTTATATGTTGATTTAGTCCATTTCGTTATTTTCCGATTTCTCTCTATATCCTAACTGATTGGATTTTACTAAGTATACACACACACACACACCACACATATATATATATTATATATATATATATATTATTATTATATAATATATATTACGTATATATATATATATATATATATATATATATATATATATATATATATTATATATGAATAACTTGATCACGAAGTATATAAAACGTGATGCTATGTATAAATAAGGTTTTTTGCATGAAAAAGCGAGATAGCCGAGTACTTTCGGTCCTGTTCGGACCCTTTACTGAAGGCAAACTGATTTTCAGAGAACAACATAGTCCAAGAAGGCTTAATATCCAAACTGACACTACAAGATTAGCAATAAGGGCGATTTTCACTCTACAGAAACGAGGAGCCGCCTAGGTGGCCACACCTTGAAGGATACACGCAGTAAACAAATTATTCTTCCAGAAAACAGTACATTTTGAAAAAACACGGGAGCATATAAAATTTAATATCATGAATTTTATACAAAATTTTCAAAATGTACTGTTTTCTGGAAGAATAATTTGTTTACTGCGTGTATCCTTCAAGGTGTGGCTACCCTCAGACGGCTCCTCCATTCTGTAGAGTGAAAATCGCCCTTATTGCTAATCTTGTAGTGTCAGTTTGGATATTAAGCCTTCTTTTGACTATGTGGTTCTCTGTAAAATCAGTTTGCCTTCAGTAAAGGGTCCGAACAGGACCGAAAGTACTCGGCTATCTCGCTTTTTCATTTTTTCTTCGTGGCACTTGATATATATATATATATATATATATATATATATATATATATATATATATATATATATATATATATATGTGTGTGTGTGTGTGTGTGCATATATATATATATATATATATATATATATATATATATATAAATTACATATATATACAAATATATCTATCTATTTATCTATATAAATATACGTATAAATACATATATACACAACACACACATTTACATACATACACACACACATGTATATATAATACACACACTGCGTGTGGGCTGCAGTCACTGATATTCATGTGTTAAAACAAACATTACATACACAGTAAAATCCATTTCCAGCCTCTTGGTATTATTTCCCTATTGTTTACTTCAGGAGAATATACTTCTAAGCCCCCATCTTCTAAATGAACAAAAATAAGCACACACATGATATCTTATTTTATCAGGGTATTATACCTGCCATTCAAATATCTCTCTTGGTCTCCATGTGTTTGCTAAAGTGACGTTTCACAAGATCTAATGATTTATATATTATTCAAAAATAGACAGCAAGATAATATTCTTTATATGGCGAATAGCACTTTCGATATGCACTTTTTTTATTGCAAAAATGAACGGGTAAAAACGTTTTTCAAAGTTAAAAAAAATCTTTTACATCCTAATATGTTTATTTGAAGCTAAAATCATTATAGGTTGGATTATCCCTAATCTCGTCATTACTTGGAATTCAGCGTCGTTTAATGGATGCACAAAGATGTCGAGAGATTTCTCAACATTTTTCGGTTTCCAAAACTGACTGAGTGTTTCGCGTGAAATAAGTCGTTAGAGGTTGAAATATCCCTAATCTCTTTATTAATTCGAATTCAGTGTCGTTTAACAGATATACAGAAAAGTCGAGAGAATTCTCAACATCCTCCTGATTTTTTAAATATTTACCATCGGTGTTTCATGTTAAATAAAATACCACACTGTTCCTCCTGATGTTTAAAAAATTTCCCATCGGCGTTTCATGGTAAATAAAATCCTACGCTGTTCCTTCTGATGTTTTTAAAAATTTACCATCGGTGTTTTGTATTAACCAAAATCCTACAATGTTCCTAACATCGGTGTTTTGTATTAAACAAAATTCCACACTGACCGTTCTGAATTTTCGAAGATTTATCTTAGGTGTTTCGTGTTCGATAAAATCCTAAAATGGGGGCACAATTTTCCGTGTCGAAAATGATGACAATGGTTCATCTTCAGTCAAGATGAACCTAGTAGAAGGTTCGAAAGCTTTTAATATCCATTAAAGACCATATACTTGCATGCTACATTATTGTGGACCTGCAACCAAATCCTACAATGTCTATGAAAGATGTAGAAAGAATGGCTTTAGCCGAATGTAAACATATTTCAGATGGCGATCGAAGTATTCTAATCTGCTGCCCGAAAAGTTCTCATTTCTTTATCGGAGGTCGTCAGGTTGACTCACTCGGGTCTCACATTAACCTTTGAAGACGTCCCTTTCTCAGACTCGCGTTTATATTATATAGTCCGGGATATTTTCGGCGGTTTCGCCTCTGCTCCTGCATCGATTGGGGTTTCACGGCTTTTCATTTCCGTGGGTGACATGACTTGTACTTTATTTCTCTTCCTTTTTTTCTCTCACTCTCTTTTTTAGCGCTATCGAGTCATATCTCGGTCTCAGCTGGGTGATTACTGAAAAATCAGATATCATTATTGCTACTTTTATGTCTTGTCTGATTGTCCTCACAAACTAAATATGACGAAACATAAGGATTCTGAATATTTCATGTACTATAGTAGATTCACATCTACCGTGCATTTGATGTCTAGGCCAATCCCTTACGACGCTCCTGATTGGCTGTTGATAAACCAGTCACGAGGCTGGAAACTGTCTCTCTCGAGAGTTCACATGGGTAGGATCTACTATGTTCCACCTCTTCTGAGGGATACTTTTGAAAGACGTATCTCTCAGGAGAGGTGAAACATACATCCTGCCTATGTGATTCTCGAGAGACTGAAAGTTTCCAGCCCTGTGATTAGCTTATCAACAGCCAATCAGGAGCGTCGTAAGGGTCTGGCCTAGACATCAAATGCACGGTTGATAAACAAGTAAAAAATGCGCCAAAATTTCTTCGGCACAATCGAGTTTTCTGTATATAGCGTATAATGCTGTATGAAACTATCAGCCACGAACAATGAAACACTCAGGTGCGACCCATGAAACTTTCAGCCACGGCCAGGTGGTGGTCTGTGTTGTCGGCACCCAGACGCACGGCCACAGCTAACTTTAACCTTAGATAAAAGGCTAGAAGGCTGCAATTTGATATGTTGGATGACGGGATGGTGGATGATCACAATATCAATTTGCGGCACTCTAGCCTCAGTAGTGTTCAAGATCTGAGGGCGGACAGGAAAAATGCGGATGGACAGACAACTAAAACGGAAAATTTACTTACATTAATGTATCATATTGTCTCATGGCATCAATGAACTAAAGCTACCAAGAAGTTAAGTTTTATTCATTTGTTTACCATTTTTGTCTCATGGTACATAAAACGAAATCTGATAAGAGAAAGTTCTGTCAGATCTCACAACAATGAAACACATTTACTCTACTCCCAGACTCCCAGTCATTCATTTACTGAAAGATCGTGCTTTGTATAACTTAGCTGAATTTCCTTTACAAAGAACTGAATAAACTACATGAAAACTATTTCGTAAAAACTAAAACTAACTCATTAAAAAAGTTTATTTTGAAGAAGCTAACTCTCATTAAAAGTCTATATTGTAGAAGTTAATTCTCATTAAAAATATATTTAGTAGAGGCTAAATCTCATTAAGAAAAGTCTATTTTGTGAAGCTAACTCTCATTAAAAATCTATTTTGTAGAAACTAACTCTCATTAAAAAGTCTATTTTGTACAACCTAACTCTCATTAACAAGTCTATTTTGTAGAAGCTAACTCTCATTAAAAAGTCTATTTTGTAGAAGCTAACTCTCATTAACAAGTCTATTTTGTAGAAGCTAACTCTCATTAAAAAGTCTATTTTGTAGAAGCTAACTCTCATTAAAAAGTCTGTTTTGTAGTAGCTAACTCTCATTAAAAAGTCTATTTTGTAGAAGCTAACTCTCATTAAAAAGTCTATTTTGTAGAACCTAACTCTCATTAAAAAGTCTATTTTGTAGAAGCTAACTTTTATTAAAAACCCATTTTGTAGAAGCTAACTTTTATTAAAAACCCATTTTGTAGAAGCTAACTCTCATTAAAAAATCTAGCTAACTCTTTAAGAAGTTAAAACACAATGAACAGCGTTGAGCAGGAGCTGACCTATTAGCGCAAAAAAAAAAAAAAAAAAAAAAAAAAAAAAAAACAAAAAAAAAAAAAAAAAAACAAACCCGAAAAAAAAAAAAAAAAAAAAAAAAAAAACAAAACACACACACGCAGACACGAAAAAGAAAAACTAAACGGCTCGCTAGCATTAAGCAGGAAGGTAGTGGCAGGATAGCCACTGATCGGTTTCTTTAGTTTCAACCTAACGTAAAGTTTGCGGCGTATTTTTCCTAGATACTAACGTTACCCCAAGGATTTTAAACCGCTATGTATCCCCCTTTGCTCGTGTTTACTACAAGCCCCTTGGGGGTGACCGTAAAATATAAACAAAAGACTGTAAATATCATACAGCAAA
>NC_087218.1:21689199-21699199 GCF_015104395.2 Macrobrachium nipponense | reverse complement strand
GTGTGTGTATTATATATATATATATATATATATATATATATATATATATATATATATATATATATATATATTATATATATATCTATATATATATATATTGCATTATAAAACGAAGGCTTCAGCATCCAAATTTGTACAAGTATTACTAACTATAAATACTTTAAATACTAAAAATACTATACTCGAATTTTTTCCCATTCCTGAATGTTCCTGACTTCGAAAAATGCGTAACTGGACTTTCATACATCTTCAGGTTTAATTTTCATGAGCAGAAACTTGAGAAGCTCAAGATTTAGTGTATCTGATAGGCATGGTTTTGTTTTTCCAATAAGTCGCGTTTAAGATTTTCAATGACCATTCCCGGGTTCGATATTACCCACTTTCTTGATATTGTCTTGATGTTTGTGTCGTATGTGTTTTTTAGATTCGCTGCTGGATGAAACGTGATGACAGTTAATTTAGTAGCAGTAGTAGCAACAACAGCAGTAATAATTTTACTATGGTAGATTCACCTCAACCGTGCATCTGATGTTTAGGCCAGTCCCTTATGACGCTCCTGATTGGCTGTTGATAATCCAATTACAGGGCAGGAGCGTCGTAGGGGACTGGCCTAGACATCAGATGCACGGTTGATGTGAATCTACTATAGTATTGATAATATCAACATTCATAATCATAGTACTGACGATATTACTTGCACGACCCACAGCAATGATGCCCTTGGAGACAACTGTACTAATAATAACGATGCTGACATTTGGTTCATTAATTTCTGTTCAATTAATTACTCGAAAAATAATAACCTTGTCAGAAAATAGGCCCAATCATTTTACAAAAATTCCTATTGCTATTGCGTGTCTGTATGAACGTTATGAAGTTTAATTTATTTTGTACAAATTGACCTTGTCGAAATTCAGCAGTGATTTGGACACAATTAAATCGAAATAATGTCGAAGTTTTTTTCAAGGCAGTTTCAGGGTTTGGGTAACATCGAATTATGTACAAAACATTTGGCAGATGACTACAAAGCATGGTTAGGGATAATTTAAGCAAGGCATATACTCGCCTAATCCCTTTTTTTTATTTTAATTTGTCATGTTTTACTGTCATCTCATCTAGATAGTACAATTACACGGTTAAGCTTATCTAAATTCAGTAGCGTTGACTCCACTTATAAATTACTTCCTATGACTTGACTGAAGAGCTTTGTTTCTTTGTTTAAATTGACTGACTGATTATAACCACTAAAACTGTCGTCACAACACCTAGGTTATTGACACCGTAATAAAATTTTAAAAAAGGAAAACTAAAAATGAAAATAATTTTTTAAGAATAATTTTAAAGCCGGAACTTTCATATGACAAACATCTAATATATATATATATATATATATATATTATATATATATATATATATATATATATATATATACTATCCATATATATGTGTGTGTGTGTGTGTGTGTGTGTGTGTGTGTGTACTGTATATATCTATTCACATATCATATACTATCTATACATACACATACTGCATACCTATACAATTTCAAATTAATTGGGGAGGACCGCCTCCCTAACAGAGATACACAACTGCTCTATATTACAATCCTCACCGAGAATTGTAGCGAGGATAAAATGTCCTTCCCTGTCGCGTCCCCAGGACAGGAACCTGTGTCTCAAATTGCCAAGACTGGGGCAGTCGAGAAAAGATGCAGTTTCCTAAGCGATCCAAGATATGATTTCTGTCGCTTGAGAGGTCGTGTCTTCATAAACGAAATGATTGCAAATGAAACTCGGGTCTCTTTTTCTTTTCCAATTACATGTTTTATTTATATTCCAAAGGTTTTCTGAATCATGACCACTGATTCTAACGTTATTTGGTTATTTTTCCGTACATTCCCGCCTTTATATACCTCCCTTCCAATGCAAATGTATATGTATATACAATCATAAGTAATTCATAGGTAGTAGTGCAAGGGAAAGCAGTCATAGTTCATTTGTATAGCTTGCTGAGTGTTGCTATCTTCTATATTTTTTATGTGGTTGCATCCCTTTGTTTGAGAAAGACTAATAGTCAGTACTGTATTTTGAACATCAATCTGTATTTAAGTCATAAAACCAAGGACACATTTTCTTCGTGGAAAAACAAAGAACCGATTTACCATCAACGGTTTCATTTAGTCACGGAAATGGTTTTTATTAGTAATTACGGTGCACGACGATTTTACGGTGATTGATTATAAGCCAACAATTTTCGATTCCAATGAACTTAAACTAATAACATCATCCAGAATACAGAATTTGTGCCAAAGGAAAAGCCGTGGTACCTATGAGGTCATTCAGCACTGAAAGGGATATAGACTATAAGAAGGTCTGAAAGGAAACAATTGTTAGAGAGGTGGAAAAGTCAGATGGAAGAAAGAGAATATGAACGGATTTACAGTTAAAGGAAAGCCATAGGTTGCAGCCAGGGGGCCGAAGGAAGCCGCCAAGAGCCTTAAGTAATACCTACAGTGCCCCACGTGAGGTGCACTGCCGGCACTATCCCTCCTACAAGGATCATCCACCACTCACAATATGAAACGCCAATAAAACTGAACTACATTTTTGAGATTTAAGACACAATCAGCTCTGACTTCCTCTGACGCTTACCAGGGCACCTCGGCCCAAGCAAGGCGAAAATTACGCGTTACCTGACAAATTAGCGTCGCGGGTAACAGACTTGCTAGCATTAAAAAGGCCTCTAGCGCCGAGATACTAAGGTAATAGTAATCAAGGCGAGACACGTTATGGACAACGCTATACCGCACCTTCAGGAGGAAAAGAATGAAACACGGAAATTGTCAGCGGGATAAACGAAGACATTTGGGTATTTTTGTGATGAAAATGTCTAACGGTCAAAAGAACTTTAAATAAAAGTGATATTCAGATACTTCTTTTCTTTCTAAATTAAAACGAACAGATATATGTCGACTTGTAGATGTCTTTTATGAAACATCAGTCTTGCAATAGGAAAGGATTAATATTTAATATTCATACAATTTCGTCCTCGAGCACTGATAGATGACCGTCATTCATTTTACTGCTTTGGATCTAAAAAAAATCATTAGTTTTTGTCTTTTGAAGAATATCTATTAATTTTGGTGACATCGTGTTCTAGAAGACATTATTTACAAGGAAGATGTGATGGTCACCACATCTTATGGCTAATAAGCACATCAAAAAATGCTTTTTAATTGTAATTACTGGGTTTAATAATGAAATATGATAATCTTTCCCCGTAGAATAATTTATAACTTTGTTACAGGCACATAATGAACAAAAGTATGTGGTATATTTTAACTTTTTGCATTGATTATATATATATATATATATATATATATATATATATATATATATATATATATATTATATATATTATATATATATATATATATATATAATTATAATATATATATACATACATATATAACACACAACACACACACACACACACACCACACATATATATATATATATATATAATATATATATATATATATATATATATCTATATATATATAGATATATCTATATATATATCTATATATATATAACGTAGGTAATGTAGGGATGTCTTGGGTTTTTTGAGGCTTTAAGGAAAGTGTAGTAAACAGGCATTATATATTTTGTCGTCTTCTATTTGCTTAATAATATTTCTTGATCTGCATTTTTATGACAAACATCAATTTCTACACACAAACTTATACACACATATAGCTATATATACATACACACACTCACCACACACACATATATGAAATATATATATATATATATATATATATATATATATACATATATATATATATATATATATAATATATAGTCTATATATATATATATATATATATATAATATATATATACACATGCGTAAACCTATACACACAAATATAGGTGTGTGCGTATGTGTGTTTTAATACACTTACACAACCACACATACATATAAGAGGGATATCTGAAATGGCAGAACCGGTAGCTTAGTGGACTCTTAAATCAAGTTAGGTCAGCTCGGGTCTCTCACGGGAAAGATAAAAAGCCAATGCCCTTCTAGGCAGGTTACTCGTCCTATGCGACAACAGGAAGGAGACGGCGCTTGTATTTTGTACTTAATAATTAAATCTATAAGAAAATAATGTTTACTCGTTTTTGGAACCAAACCTCACTAATATAGATATATATATATTATTATATATAGTAGATACATAATTTGATAGATACATATAAATCTATTATATATATATATATTACACACATATATAAACATATATATATATAATATTATATAATATATATATATATATATATATTATATATATATATATATATATATATATATATATATAACCATACATACATACATACACACACACACACACACACACGCATATAACGACGGTCGTCAGGTGATTTTACAATTTAAAAAAAAATATATAACCAATGTTGCAGGTACAGCAGCGAAGTGTAGCGTGAACTTTTATTCCGGATTATAATTCCGAAATAAATCTTAGTCAGTGTCCGATGGTGGGCGATCCACATAAAGAAAAAAAAAAGTGACCAGGCTACGCGTGCAATGCAAATAGCGAATGCGGTTCGACTGGCTTAAGGCCTTAGACCTAAAATTCAATTTTCTCGCCGTGTACTCACTATATTAATAAATCCAGAGGAATTTATTTGCTTCTGCTTCAGTCGGTGTCAATGTCTTTGTGACCCTCCCCCTAACAATCTCCCGGAGAGAGAGAGAGAGAGAGAGAGAGAGAGAGAGAGAGAGAGAGAGAGAGAGAGAGAGACTGATTCTCACCTCTGAATCTAATTTACAGCTTTGACCAACAGATTGAATCGAGTTTCCGCCGCTTAATTTTTAGTTCTGCTGTGTTTATTTTCTCAGCTAATGATATACGTTGGAAATTAATGTTTCGTCTCTCTTTCTTGTATACTTTATTATTAGTCTTTTGATAACCCAAAGGATATATTTCAAGATCGATACTTTTCTTTTAATGTTTTTTTTATTGCTTTCTTCTATTACTTACTATTATTCCACCTTAACACATTCTAATTACTTTAAAGCTTTGAAAAATTAAATTTAAATGACGTCATTCCGAACGTTTGGTTTATTGATTTTATTCTATTACGACAAGATATTATTCGATGCCTCTACAGGAATCTGCTGTCTGTTTTTGAGCTCAATAACACTTCAAAATGGACACATTTAACATGGAATGACACTTTCCAGACGAATGATTTTTCCTGAATATGCAAAAAATAAGGATTAAATTTTTTGGAAGGCTTTCAAAATTTAATACGGAACTTTGTGTCAACGAGAGAGAAAATACAGCGCTATGAGAAGCAACATTATTCTACCTAATTATGTGTAATTAGGCCATGGTATCCAGGTCTTCGCTCGAAGGGAATTTCAAGGTCGCCGTTTAGTTGATTTCAAGGTCACTGTGAAGTTGGTATAAGGATCACCGTGAGATTGGTATGAAGGTCACAGTGAAGTTGGCGTTAAGGTCGCAGTGAAGTTTGTCTCAACGAAACTTCGCAGCAGAGGCAACATGGATGTCGTGCATGTTCATGAATCCCAAGCTACACAAGCACGGCAATGCACGGCGATCATTTTTCAATGATACCGGCTCCACCGTGCAAATTATTCCGGCGGGATTCTTACTGAAAGTTTTTTAAGAGAGCTGCTCGTGATGCCACAAGATAACTAACAGAGAGAGAGAGAGAGAGAGAGAGAGAGAGAGAGAGAGAGAGAGAGAGAGAGAGAGAGAGAGAGAGAATGTTTCCGGCGAGATTCTAGGTAAAACACTGAAGAAAACTGCTCGTGATGCCACAAGATAACACACACACACACACACACACACACACACACAGAGAGAGAGAGAGAGAGAGAGAGAGAGAGAGAGAGAGAGAGAGAGAGAGAGAGAGAGATAGGTTTCCCAGACGAGATTCTAAAAGCCTCAAGAAAACTGCGCGTAATGTTACAAGATAACAACTACGAGAGAGAGAGAGAGAGAGAGAGAGAGAGAGAGAGAGAGAGAGAGAGAGAGAGAGAGAGAGAGAGATCGTCCTCCGGCGTGGAAAACGAATTCAGAACGAAAACCGGAAAATCGCTTCGTCGTAGAAACAACTGAAAAAGAGACCAAACATCACGAGGCTTAAGTATGTGATTCACGTCGCTGCGTTTTCCGGGATGGGTCCTGTTTTGCAACTGGAATTTTAAGCAGCGTCCCCATTTGGGTTAGTAATTGTGGTCACGGAGGCGGACCTACGTTACTCTTCCGGAATTTGGACAATATCGTTGCAGGAAGGAGGTGAGCAGTTTTCGTCAAGGGGATGGAGGGGGTCATGACGTCGTTGTTGCTGTCGCTCTCGCTTTATTATTTTGTTTTGCAATTTTATTCGGTATCTTAAGGAAATATTATCTGAGGTTGCAATGTGGGTCAAGGTTAATATTCCACGAATTTTCACAAATAATCTTTCAACATTTAGTCTAATTTATCAAGATCAAAACATGAAGTGACGCGATATTTATACTTATAAAAAACAGCAATTATGTTATCCAACATCAGTACTTTAAATATTAAGAAATATTCCACAGAAAGAAAATAGCAACTTATAAAAAGGAAAATAACATATCAGAAAAGAGAAAATAGAACTTAAAAAGGAAAGTAGCAACTTGGAAAAAGGAAAACAGCAACTAAAAACAAGAAATTAGCAATTTAGAAAGACATTAACAACTTATAAAAACTAAAATATCGCATCAGAAAAAGGAAAATAGCAACTTAATAAAAGGAAAACAGCAACTTAGAAATAGGAAAACAGAAAAAAAGAAAGAAATTAGCAATTTAGGAAAGGACAGTAACAACTTGGAAAAAGGAAAATATCACCTCAGAAAAGGGTAAATAGCAACTTTAAAAAAGGGGACAGAACGAAACCTTTCTACTTCAAAAATTATCAGCAGCACTTAAAGTAAAGGATTAGCCTGTGGAAAAAAAAAAACTTCAAAATACAACGCCAGCAAGAGTTCGCGGGAGAAAAGATGATGTTTTGGCAATAAGTCCACACAGAAAGGTTAAAGACCAAATGGATTTGACGATATGCAAATGGAAGTACAGTATACCGTTGTACACATACACACACACACACCAAACACAAACATACAAAATACATACATGCATTAGAGTATATTTTATATACTATATGTATATATGAATTTATGTGTGCATACTTATACATCTATGCGAGTAGTTCAACGGAAGAAAAATTGAATGACCTAAGAACAGAGCATGACTACTTATTACATCAATACAACAGGGCATTGAACTCTAAGAACATTAACGTACGAATCGAACCTAAATAAATCATTTTGTCCGTTACCTCATAAAAGCGATGGCTTCTTGAGATGTTATCGTACATTATTCTTTAGAGACTGTTCAGAAAGACTGACCCCGAGGATTATTTCTCACCTTCAGGAATAAAGTTGTTAAAAAACACTGATTACAGTTATGCATCAAACCGCTGTATGCAAAAGAGTGGCTACTGCTTGACAGTGATTTGGGATGGAAGCTTTAATGTGGATAGTTCGAGACGAATGAAATAGTATTATACTACTATAAAAAAAAACAGAAGTATAGAAAGCAAGTCCGTTCAGGGAAAGGGAAAATACATAGATTTTATCCAAAGGAAAATGATAAAAAATTTAGAAATAAAGACAGAAAGTGAATGAGTTTGGTAGTGCAAGGGAAACCGAGGGAGAATTGGAATCTCCGAGGCATTGTTAACAAAGGAAAAAAAAACATCTGGGAAGAAAGAGGAGAGATGTAGACAAGGGAACGGAGGTTATTTAAGAGATTAGGGACGTCTCATGGTAATGGCCACCTTCAGGCCTCAAGGGAGTCGCGCACCCCAACAGGAAGAAGGTCTTGGCTTTTAAACTAGAAGGAACTGCAGTCAGAGATAAGATCTTCGAGTCCTCTTGACTAAATAGGTCCCCCAACCCCCCACCCTTCACGAAAATGGTTGTGATCAGCCCACGAGCTTTCTCAAAATGCTCGATATAAATCCGGAAGGATGTCTTGGTATCCTCCCTCTGTTTGGTGGGAAACTTCAAATCTCAGTGAGTATAACCCATGAATTAACGTAGCTATAATACTTTACTATCCTAACTTTTTTCGAGCCTCTGGTGACTTGAGTGGTGCATTTATTCCTGGAGGCTGGTAGTAGAAAGGAGGGAAGAGGGTATAGGGGCTGGCAGCCTCATCCCAAGATATATGCCAGGAAAACTAAAGGTAGTAGTTTCTACACATTATTTTGTAAGATAATAATATATATACCATATAAATGTGTATATATGTGTATATAATATATACGTGTTATATATATATCATTCATCCAAAAACATACATACGCATATAGTATATGCAATATATATATATATATATATATAATTATATATATATATATATATATATATCTATATATATATATATATATTAGCGTGTATGAATTCGATTGGTCGTGTGTACAGTATGCCCTAACCAATAGGCAATTAGGTCACCCATCGCTCGGTTTTCACCAGTTTCATGGATCTTTGCGAATAGGAATAACCTTGCTCTATAAATAATTGACGAAACAGGCTACTCTCTGCCCGATCTGGCTGGCTAGTCACGCAAACCTTCTATATGCTCTGTCCCAAAGTATTACGTCCCTCTGATACTGATGAATTTAACGTATATATATATATAATATATATATATATATATATATATATATATATATATACATGTATGTATGTATGTATGTATGTATGTATGTATTTGTATGTATGTATGATGTGTATATATAATATATATATCCTATATATATATATATATATATATATATATATCTATATATATATATATATGTATGTTTCCATATCGAAGTAAGTTAAGAATTATTTAAGCCTTTTCTTCCTCAAAATATTCGAGAGTATTTGTACCAAGAATTACAGGATTTTAATCTTCAAGTTAGACTGATGTGCCACGTCAAATACTAAGCTCCTGAACCACGTCCTTTTTTTCCATATTCTACTTTCCTGTCTTACGTAAATGAATTAAATATCTACTGTACAATCTCCTTCTATTTCTTTGTATTTACTCAGAATATTAATTTCGCAGCAACAAAAGTCGCTACGAAAGTTCCTCTGTATCTCATTACAAGAGAGACGAAATTCCATTGTGGCTTCAAAAAACCTTCATGGGGAAAGTGAAAAATTCAACTTGAGGTACGAAGGCAAATTTACTTTGAGTGAGATGAATATTGACGGAATGAGGAATGAAGGATGGTGGGGTCCTGGCGGGTGGGGGGGGTGGAGATGGTGGTGGGATGGGGTGGAGGGGGGGTGGTGAGGACGGGGAAATGGTGGGGGAAGGAAGGTAGAGGATAGAGGGGGGGGAGGGGAGGAGAGGAAACTAGAGATGGAGTTGATAGTCGACCGACCACGAGTGTTTGCTTCCTCTATTGAGTAAGAGAACAAAAAAAAGGACAGTAAAAATCATTTTTTCGAATAATTTTAGATGGGCGAGCGCTATGTAAGTGAAGTTAGAGGTATACCGATGGTGGACACTGATATGTTTTATCAGCTATGAAGGATCAAAGGTGTCGCTAAACGATGTTCTTTTTTCCATTTTAAAACCATTTTGGCATTTCCGAGTTCCGCGAAATTCGATGTTATTCTCTGTATTACTTCTTGTTTCGCGAACGATTTACGTTTTAATCTAATCGGTTATGGATTGGTGTCGCTGAAATATGTTAAGTTAAAGGATTCTTTTACCTTATTATTATATTGCTCATAGAGCATAAATAGACAAGGAAATAGGAACACAAACATCAACATAGCTAAATGATAATAAAATAATACAAATCAAAAGTAAGTAGTAAAACTGTATTACATTGGTAACATAAAATGTTATG
>NC_087218.1:21681699-21684199 GCF_015104395.2 Macrobrachium nipponense | reverse complement strand
GAGGAGGAGGAGGAGGAGGAGGAGGAGGAGGAGGAATCCTAACCGTAAAACCCTTTTCACAAGTATGCTGTTATCTACTATATCCTTGTATAATATATATGTGTATATATATATATATATATATATATCTATATATATATATATATTATATATATATATATATTACGAGATAGTTTTTCGTATTTTTCATATTTGATAAGCGTTTAAGCCAAGCGGAAGGCAAACTAAGTCTGGTAACACTTTCTCTTCCCTCTCTCTCTCTCTCTCTCTCTCTCTCTCTCTCTCTCTCTCTCTCTCATCTCTCAGACTCTGGCAATAGCCAACCTCTCTCTCTCTCCTCTCTCTCTCTCTCTGCTATCTCTCTCTCTCTCCTCCATTTCATTAGGTCATCAAATCAGAGTCAGAACTACAAAAAAAGACATTTATTCAAAGCAAAGTATTAATTGAATAACTCAGATTCTTACAGGATAATTAAATGGAATGATAACTCAAGTTCAGATAACTTAGATAACCCCCGGTAAATAATGGTCTAAATCATTAATAGTCAAACACCAATTATCTCCTCTCCAAAATATAGTTTCCTCCACACAGGACACAGTCTCCCCTCACTAGATCCGCCTGTTTAAAAGACAGGAGGGACACACTAATGAGCATACATAATTGTAAAGACAAAGTCAAAAGATTAAATGAAATAGAACATCTTTACAAAATATCAAAACATAGTTAAGCCACATCTTTGGCTAAGGCACAGTAACTCTTACCCATTGCAGCCTGGAATCTTCAAGCACTTAATAAAGAAACATTGAAGAGCTATCCCGGCATCTTGCCTTTCCCCCTCGTAACTGTCTCCATCGTTCTGGCTAATACATGCCATTAAGAACGGACATAGCTCATACACGTACACATGAATTCACACCTTTCGTCCAAGCCCCAGGTAACTGGTTGCAGCCAGTTTTCAAAGGCACCTTGAACAAGCTCTCATGACACTGATATGCTTAGGTAAGGAGCTTTAACATCACACCAGCCAAAAAAGTCATCAGCATTCTTAAGCTGTCGCCCAAACTCTCAGTCTCCATGGGAAGTTAAAAATGATGAGTGTACATTCACCCTTTTTACAGATTAGCTCGGCCACCATCCTGGCTAGCTGCTGCCTAGCCACAGGCCACACAAAACAGCTCATATAGTATATATATATATATATATATAATATATATATATATATATATATATATATATATATAGAGATAGATAATCTGAGATAAGATATTAGAGATAGATATAGATATATCTATATATATATATAATATATATATATATATATATATATATATATATATTCTATCTATATAAATATATTATCTTAATAATATTATATCTATATATATATATATATATATAGAATATAATATATATATATATAGATATATATAGATTATATATATATATATAGATATATATATATAATAGATATATCCTATTTAAAAAATATATATATCTATAGTAATATATAGAATATTATATATAATATATATAATAATATAAGGAATTATATATATAGATATATTATATATATATATAACTATATTATATATATATATTATATATATATAAACAAATTGGCCGGCTCAAAACACAAAATATAGTAACAACTGCACGTCTGGCAGCAAAACATAATGTCTATCACGCTTCATCTCCAAAAAAAACCCTAACCAGGGCTATAACAATTGGGTGCATAAACTTTTTTCTCCATCTTGAATCTCCCTCTTTGTCTGCAACTGCCTACACAGACTCGTAGAAACACGCTGTAGGAACGCGAAACGTCTCCCAGTGGAAGACATCCAACGGCTTCATAGACCCAAAAGCACTGTAGAATTCTGTAGACTCCTAGAAACTCTCTTAAGTAGGCATACAACAGCAACATCTCTGCAACGGCTGGTGGGCGTCTTGCTAGCGTCGGGAAACGACGATTATGGTGTGTTTAAGTATGTAAGTCAAGTCATCGGTCAATCAAAAAAGAATTAATCCCACATATACTTCTATCAAATACTGACCTAAAAATTCCCAAAAATACTAACTGAACGTCTCCCAATTAACTCCATTTAATATGACCACTGAACTAATTTCTAACTTCAACTCGTGTATAGATATATATATTATTATATATATACATATATATATATACATACATATATATGAAATGGACGACTTAGCGAAGATGACCTTATATGATTCTGGTGTCTTAGGATCAAGAAGGATTGGATAACCAGGGGTCGACCATACAGTATGAATGTTAGAGAGAATTCATGCCCATGTAAGTTAATGTGTGTGTGTGTGTGTGTATATGTGTATGTGTATATATATATATATATATACACACACATACGTACATACATTATCTTACATCGGCATGAATTCTCTATAACATTCATACTGTATGTTCGACCCCTGGTTATCCAATCCTTCTTGCACCTAAAGCACCAGAATCATATAAGATCATCTT
>NC_087218.1:21669199-21676699 GCF_015104395.2 Macrobrachium nipponense | reverse complement strand
AATCCGAGAATTAATAGTTAAAGAGAAGTTGGACAGCAAGACTGAAGAAAGAAGAGTGACTAGAGAAAAGGTTGAAGGCTAGAAAACTGATGTAGTTAAGGGTCGAAAGGAAGCCGCAAACACTATTTAGTAACGCCTACAGTGAATCACGTGAGGTACACTGATAGCACTACCCTCCTACGGGGAAGGGCAAGGACTGGACAGCCAAAATCAAAATACAGTAACTACACCCAACACTGATATGATGATGATACAACCCAATTCAAATATTCATTAACCTTACCTATCTAAAATGCCTACTATATAATGCTTCAATATGTGACGGTTGGGTAGTTCTATACTCATTAAATCAAATACAAATATGCGTGAACTATCATAATTTCCAACGAGTATATCAGTTTTTCACCTTGAATAAGCCGTCCAACCCACACGGAAATTACCGGTAAAAAGGAATGCCTGATAAATCTATAAATAAATAGCCCCACTCCTCCCCTTCTAGTCAATCTGGTTTCTTTACGGTCGCATATGTCACATGTTTTATTTAAGCTCAAGGAGATACACATGAGCGGCTACACGGGGCCCTAAAAATAAGTCTGCTGAGGGGTATTTATAAGTTTAATTAGTCTGAATGTAGTCTCTTGGCTCGCCCGTCTCTTCTGTACAGGGGACATTATTAATACCCCATACAGGTAAACATGTTGCAGGTGGGCCTCGAAAGAAGACCATCCACGCTGACAAAGGCCCTATCATTTTTCACCCTTGTTTGCTTGACATTCGTTCTTATTTATAGCTTGTGGGTCATTCATGAATATTCTCCTTTCTTTCTCCCTTGTTTTAGCAGGAGCTCAGAGGAGCAGTTCTTGAATTTTGTTTGTTTGATACGCTCCAAGAGCTTCTTACGGACGGGACTCATTTTGGCTAAGGAGCATATACTCTTGAAATAATCTCAGGAACTGAGGGCGACCTTAGACTTCCTAGGGATAGAGTAGAGTAGTACATATACAATTTAGGCCGAAAGCAAAGCTCTCGGACCTATGAGGTCATTCAACGCTGAAAGGAAAATTGAGAGTAAAAGGTTGCAAAGGTGCAACAGGAGGAAAACCTCGTAGCTGTACTTTGACAATTGTTAGAGGAGGGTGGGAAGTAAGGTGGAAGAAAGAATATGAATATAAATAGTTGAAAGGAATAAAAGGGGTTGCAGCCAGGGGCCGAAGCGACGATCTAAGAAACTTTAAGCAGTGCCTACAGTGCCCCGCGCATGAGATGCACTGAGGCATTACCCCTCTACGGGATCAACTAAAAAAAAAAAAAAAAAAAGTTGAACTGAAGGCTAAATGAATTCTAATCATTTTTACTGTAATATTTTACCAGAATAAAAGAGAGAAGTTTTCGCCTAGAAATATGCTCCCACAATTCTTTATTTACCTGTCTATGTTCGGCCCATAAGTCATTTTCTGGGAAAAGTAACCTTCTGTGCATCGAGTGGTTCCTTGGAAGAGAAGATCGGAAAAGTTATTTCTGTCTTTGCGGACAATACTTCTTCCCCCTGTTCGTATCAGAGTTATCGCACCTTGATTTTGATCATGCAATTATTTTCCCACGACTATCGACTTATAAAAACGTCATTACACGCATAAAGCATTAATCATGGGAATCTAATTACATATAGCCTGGATGATCTTAATTATCAAGAGAGATTATGCTCTAATTGAGAGAAATTGCATTTTATTGCCGATTTTACTTACTAATAAATTATGTCTTAATATTATGATTTGTTTAAGTGGCTGACAAAGCGTGACATGGCGCATAAAAATCTTAATACAGTACTTAGTAAAGCTTGTCTTGTTTGTTTTGTTTGTTTCTATGGTGTTTTTACGTTGCATGGAACCAGTGGTTATTCTGCAACGGGACCAACGGCTTTACGTGACTTCCGAACCACGTCGAGAGTGAACTTCTATCACCAAAAAACACATCTCTAACACATCAATGGAATGCCCGAGAATCGAACTCGTGGCCACGGAGGTGCCTTGGTGATGACCATACCGATCATGCTACTGAGGCGCTGTGTGCTTGTCAATATACTTTCAGTGTTTTGTTTACACATTTTGGAATATAAGAATCTTGTTCCACCACTAAATGCACTTCCTATTTCGATATATATATATATATATATATTTATATATATATATATATATATTATATATATATATATATTACATTTTTTTTTACCGATTAGCCACTGTTTGAAAAACTCTCATTTGTTGACATTAGCACTACTGTAATAAATCGTTTGAGACAACCCACGCAATTGCGTGATCATTTAATTTGATTTTGAAACTTCATTTGTCATTTGCAGACAAAGAAATAAATCACTTGTTTATTGCTTTCAGTAATTTGCTCACCGTTTCAGAAACAAAAGCCACTCTGACTCACACGGAAAATTATATATCAATTAATCATCCGCTGCCTTTGTGAAGTGTAAAAAGGGACGATTATTTCATAAAATAGCTTCGCCTTTGTTTGGTGAGTAATTCAATGCTGAAGGATGAATCTGGCATTGAAAGTCGTGCTGCTTTCTATTAATAAAGATATCTGATAACTAAGGAAAACTTAGAATTCGAGGATTTGGCTACTTTCATATCCTTATTCACTTATATACTGTATATGTCTCTGCTAGTTTGCCGAGTATGTATACAACCTTCTCAGACAGGGGCAGAATATTTTTTAGATGATTCCTTACAAAGTAGGATACTATGATATATATATATATATATATATATATATATATATATATATATTACACACATATATATATATATATATATATATAGACATATATAGACATATATAATATATATATATATATATATATATATATATAGTATATATATATATATATATACATATATTTATATATATATATATATATATATATATATATATATATATATATATATATATATGTATTATATATATATATATATATATATATATATATTATATATATATATATACATATATTTTATATATATATATATATATATATATATATATATATATATATAATATACACATATATAATATATATATATATATATATATATATATATATATATATCTATATATATATATATATATATATATATATATATATATACATATAAATAATATATATATACATATATATATACATATATTTATATATATACACAAATATATCTATATATATATACACACACATATATACATATATATATACATATACATGCATTAAGCTACAAATGTCCTATAATATCTAATCCGCTGTACCTCGGAATTAATGTATTTTCATATATGTTTACCGAAAAGGATATTTTTAGTTGATAAGAAATTCGTCGGCTCATGGGAGCGAACCACGGGACGAGTTTCCTATCAACTAAATAATTCCCTTTCGGTCGACATATTATGAAAATATATTAATTGCGAGGTAGAGCGAATTAGACATTAATGGACAGTTGAAGCTTATGCGTATATATGAATCACGGTAATGCGATAATACTCAAACACACACACACATATATCTATCTGTCTATATATATATATATATATATATATATATATATATATATATATATATATATATATATATATATCTATATATATATCTATTCTCTATCTATATATTATAATCTATATATCTATATATATATCTATATATACTATATATATCTATATATCTATATATATATCTATATCTATATATCTATACTATATATATATATATATATATATATATATCTATATATAGTTATATATATATATATATATATATATTATATCATATATCGATATCTATATCTATATATCTATATCTATATATATATGCTATATCTATATCTATATATATAGATATAATAATAATAATAATAATAAATAATAATAATAATAATAATAATAATAATAATAAAGTCATACAACCATTTTGATTGAGGACACTTCCTTCTTATATTATGTACAGCCAAAGAATTATACAGGCAAGAAATAAAGAATAAAATAACGGAATCTCTTATAGGACACAAATCATGGGCATCAGCTTCTACTTATTTGGGCGACATGTTATTAAAACCATTTACAAATTGTCAAAAAAAATTCAAAATTTGTTAGACATTCAGGTGATATAGGAGAACAATAATAATAATAATAATGCAGAAGAGTGTGCTCCTAGAAATAGCGCACATAGAAAGAAAAGTGATGGACTGATGAGGAGGCTGGATACAACTCGGAACCCTACTCTATAAATACCACCCAGTCCTATTGGAGGACTGATAAAAAATAATAATAAAAATTATAACAAAAATAATAACAATAAGTAGATATATTAAAACCATGCCCACAACTGGTGCGTTATTCACCAGTCTAAGTAATATCGAAGAGGCCGCTATTAGAAGCACAGAGAAAAACCACTTCAAATTAATGCAAATGAGGCAATAATTAATAAAATAACCTAATAATAATAATAATAATAATAATAATAATAATAATAATAATAATAGAGACCTAGTAGAAAAGTACTATCTACTCTTTCTTGCTAAGACACCTCTGTTAGTTATGAATGAATAAGGTAACAATAGCAATAAAACTTTAATATCTAGAAAATCGTACTCTTTCATATATAAATATACCTATTCAGCTTGTCATTAACGCGTCTATGAATTGTCGTGAATGTAATTTTTTCTTGCAACTATGAACAAATTCTGGAGTACTCAGTTTTAGAAATCTTCAACCACCGTCTTTGAAGTGAAAATTTTATTTTGTGGACAATGTAAAACGTCTAGACATTAAAAAAAAAAAAAAACAGACTGAGTTTAATAAATTCCAAAGCGTGGGTGCTTCAGCACGGTTAGGTGAACGTCCTAAGTTATAAATGTTTACACGAAACTAAAATTAGTAACGTAAACTTTCCCGACGAATTAACGATAAACTTCTGCACTTTCCCTACGTCAGACCTACGTCACCAGATCTCGCTGGCAGTCTATTTATTATTACGATTTATTTCATATCTTGACTATCAAAATACTCTTTCCCCAACTACAAAATACAATCATAATTACCAAAATCGCCAAACAATACGGCAAGGCAACTTAAATTTTTCAGGACCTGAAACTGAACCTCAGTTTCAAGCAGCAATCAAACCTCCCCATTCGCTTTTCTATTTTCAGCTACGCCGTCAATCGCGCTATTTTTTTTTTTTTTTTTTGTTTTTTTTTTTTACTTCTTCCTTCCCAAGTATCTCAGTAATCCACAAGTTGCGATGGGGCGGAAGGAGATGGGTCACGTGGGAGTGAATGGGCATCATTGGTGGTCGATGGGCATTATCTAGGAATGACATCGTTGTAGGTCTCTGGTCGATAAGCAATGAGAGAGAGAGAGGAGAGAGAGAGAGAGAGAGAGAGAGAGAGAGAGAGAGGGGGGGGGGGGGGTGGGGGATAGTTCGTTAAGATTTGCCTAACGCTTGTAATTTTGGATGAGAGGAAGGTGCCATGACGCAGCCAAACATGATTTGAAGTCCATTGGCAACGCGTGAATATTATGACTTCAGATAAAAGCCAAACATTTCTTTGTGATGCCATTGGCAGTGGGATCAGTTTTTCTCGTCAGTTTACAAAATAGTTATTTATTTATTTTTTTAAATTTATTTTTTATACCTCAAAGGTGTTTGAAAATTCAGTTTCGCGTCGGTTTCTTTGTCATCCAAAGTGTAAAGATGCGATACAAGAGGACTGTCGTAATTCAAATTATATGAATTCAAAAGAACGTATCACTTTTAATATTTAACAGAGTCGTGTTTACTAAAATACCAAACCTTGTCTTGCTTTTTTAAATATTACATTACCAGGATATTTTTTTTCTGAGCGTTTATCATTTGTCTGTACAGTTTTCTTTTAGATTATTGTTAATGTTTCGCGCTAGATTCCCTTTTCAATGAAATATGTGTTAAAAACTTTAAAATAAAAAAAAAATGTGCAAGACAAAGGTGCAAGACAATGGAGGATAATAGTTAAGCTTTTATTTACTTTTTTTTTCTTAAGATAAAACATCCAATTATATGAAAATCCATATGCACCAACTATATTAGGCTAGTATGAATAACAGATATGAATAACGCAAGCAATATAAACAATTACGTTAATATTAAAGATAAAAAAATACGTCGTAAAAGAAACTAGTAGTTCCTTCTTAGGTTGGTTAGCCGCTTAAAGCTACTCAGCTTGAATGTAATTTTTGTTTTATGTAAAGCATTTTAGTCCTTTTCTACTCAGGTTCCTATGATCAAAATCAGCGCATGATAATTCACAACCGCATCAACCTTTTTTGCACGTGTGTTTATTCAAATGAAGTTTCCGGAGCAAAATACCTTGCCTGAACAATTTGAGTAAACGCAGTAACATCGAAACTTATGTGACACTAATAAAAGAAAAATATTCAAGATACTGGGTTTTAAAACTCGTCATATCAAAGATGTATCTTAACATTCATATCCCCTCAAGCCTTAGAGTGGCATTTTCTTTTTTTCCATTCCTCCCCATCCTTGCACCTCTCTCTCTCTCTCTCTCTCTCTCTCTCTCTCTCTCTCTCTCTCTCTCTCTCTCTCTGTGAAACACAAAGCCTCTCGAGGCGCCTCCTACCTCAACGTTAAGACTTGGATTTTGTAGGATTTTCAATCTTGGCGCGAGTTTTAACTTTCACGTCTTTGTCCCGTCTTCTATTTCAAGCGAACGATATCCCAGTTGTAATTCTTTATAAAAAAATATTTCTTGCGAGTTATTCTTATTATTATTAGCTCTTGCTTTAGGTCCTAAAGCAAATGTCCTACCAGGACAACGCACGTTTATTTTATGAATGGCTCGATCTTGGATTCATTATTCAGCTAAGGTGACGATCACTTCCTGGTTATTAATAATTCAGATGGTGCAATTGATTAGCATCTTGATAGCAAGGCTGCTTCATCCTTGTTGGACGAGATTGACTGAATTATATTTTTTATTATATCATTTCAGTCTCAGAAAATATAATTCAAAATTTCCAGTCATTGTAGTTTCGAATTACTCTGTCGTTGAACATCCTCATGCTATATATTACAACTTTTTACAGCCATCAACTTGCAATGCAATCTTCCACAGAGGTGAATACTCAAATGAAAAACATAATATTTCACAGGAAGCACGAAGACTGCATTTCCAACTAGATTCCTCAAGAATCAGTGAAATACAAATGACATCTTTGCTTCATGGTTTTTATCTTTAAGAATAGCCTAATCCATTACATAGCTATAAAATGTAGGTATTTGCCAAATTATATAAGAAACCAATGTTCATTGTACGGCTGGAACATCCGGTGAAAAGATATGGATGAAAGAAATACCAAAAGATATATGTAAAACTAATTAACCCAGAAAGTTATTGGTAAATAAATGCATATATATAACATATAGACAAAGAAATACAAAATATCTATTTACTA
>NC_087218.1:21654199-21666699 GCF_015104395.2 Macrobrachium nipponense | reverse complement strand
TTAAAATTACGTTAGTTTTGTCTCTCGGTAATCCAGTGATTCTTCCTTAGTTAGGTTTCTGCTAAGCGCAATTTTCCAGAAATAGAAGCGATGTTTTGTTTTAGAAAAGTAAGTCAACTTAGTAATAGCCCCTCAAACCGAAAGGAAGGACCACCACAATGGCAACATTTATAACGTCAACGAAAGGAAAAAGAAAGGTGGCAGATGAAAACAATTGTGTGTATGATTTTCACTCAAAATTGGAGAACGATTATTGACGTTGTGAACATCTAAAATCGTGCTAGATACCCACCGAATTTTAATATTTGCAACTAACAGTGGACTAAGTGACCTTGAAACTTTTCCTATATGGCCATGTGACGGGACTTTTAAGAGTGCGCCTAATCAGTTTGCGCAGCTATTCTGGATTCATGTGCAAATTGGAGAATGCAGTTCTCCTCGACTTTACGCTTTGTTGCAAGATAAAACAAAGACAACATATCAGCGTCTATTTTCAAAGGTGAAAACGATGCAACCTTTGGCTTGCCAAGTGAACTGATGGTAGACTTTGATATTGCCATTCATAGGATGTTTGTTTCATTTACGGAAATCATTATATAGGAAAATGACTGATTTAGGGTTACGAGAAAAGTATACAACACGGAGTCTGAATTCTGCGTTTCGGCATTGGCCTTTCTTCCAGTGGCTGATGTTGAGGAAGCCTATGAAGAGCTCACAGATGATGATGAAATTTCTGGAGAATTTATCAGTTATTTTGATGTCAACTATATGGGTGTAGTGAGAGGTCGTGGCACAAGGAGAAGAAGAGAGGACCCGTTCTTTCCAATGGAATTATGGAATGTCAACAACAGAATTTAAATAACTTGCCAAGAACAAATAACGCTTTGGAAGGATATCATTCTTCATTACAGTTTTCTTTAAGCGCAACTCATCCAAATATTTGGCGTCTTATAAAAAGTTTGGAGAATGAAACTTGCTTGATTCAGACCAAGATAGCTCACATGGTACATAAAAAAAATATAGTCGAATTAATCAGCGCTTACAGAATTTCGTTTCACATTATGAATACTATAGCAAAATTGAATTTTTAATGGCTGTTGCTCACAGCCTTTACTCTTTTTAATTTTGCTAAATGTCTTTAATAATTGAAGAAATTTTTTCATCTTTTGTATTTTTCTTTTTCTATGTTCTACCTTTAATTAATGTATACAAATCCAGCAAATTCGCTGAAAAAAATCGGACAAAATTGGACAAAAAGATGTCGGACAAAAAACTCATTGGACAAAGAGACGATGGACCAGAAACTCATGGACAAAAAGACTTTGGACGAAAAGACTTTGGACGAAAAGACTTTGGACGAAAAGACTTTGGACGAAAAGACTTTGGACGAAAAGACTTTGGACGAAAAGACTCTGCACGTCAGTGACTACAGTAGATGCATTTGACTAAAAGGAGCAGTATTTATATCATTGATTGATTGGCCTGTAGTAATAATGCGTTCTGAAGACATTTTAGGACAATGAATAAAGATACCATCAGAAGTATCTCAGCTTCATCTGTTTTCACAGGCCAATTCATGTCATATAAATTTAAATGAATCTGGCAACTCTGAAATTAAAATAGTTACTTGGTTTCCAAACCAAGTTCCATCTGCAACTCTTGGAATATAAAATGAAACCAAAAACTCTAAGACTAAGAAAGAGATGAAGTAATATCAAAGAAGATCACTATAAAAAAAAGTCCACCTCAAATATCAGTACGTAAAGTTACCCAGGGTATACACATCGGAAGTCAAAATGCCTTTGCTTATCTCGCTTATTCGTATAACTTGCCAACTTTCACATAAAAGGTCTGATATTGATCAACTCAACCGATGCAACATGCAATCATTCTCCTTTTCCTTTGACCTCCGGTAATTTGATAAGATTTCACAGAAAATTACGAACAAGAGGTCGTTAACGTTATCGACACTTGCAGTCAGCTTAGGTTTGCTTATCAAGTTGCATGTCATAAACACAGGTACCGTACCGGTATTGGGCGTGTCCCATGCCACCACTGTGCAAGTCGAGTTATTTAAGTACTCTTTCTAAGGTAACTATTTCTTTTTCAGGACGACACACCTATTATATAGATGATATATAAATGATATATCTATATCTATATCTATATCTATATCTATATCTATATCTATATCTAGATCTATATCTAGATATATATATATATAGTATATAGATATAGTATAGATATAGATATAGATATATAGATAGATAGATATAGTATATGATATATATGTATATATATATTGTATATATATATATATATATATATATTATATATATATATATATATATAGATATATAGATAATAGGATATCTAGATATATCGATATATAGATATATCGATATATCGATATATCGATATATCGATATATCTATATATCTATATATCTATATATCTATATTCTATATATCTATATATCTATATATCTATATATCTATATATAATATATATATATATATATATTTTATATATATATATATATATATATATATATATATATATATATATGGTCGGTGCAGCATATCTCGCGGCCTATATAACTACATTTCATGACTTATATTCATTCATTTATTTTTTTAGGCAATCCAAAAATTTTTTACTATGTGGTAATGCCTCTTTATCACATTCGCAAAAAAAAAAAAAAATCAATGCAGACCTTAGAAATAGCGTGCAACCGCGCTGCCTCGTCACTGCTTCGTATGGCTAAAGAAACTAAATGTTCAAAAATACGCCAAGTATCTTAAGTAAGAGGGATGCCTAAATGCAGACGGAATTTTGGTCCCTTTCAGTTTCCTCAAATAATCTAATGTCATCATAAATCCAATGTTTGGAAAGACAAATGCCATAATGAAAATGGGTCTTTGAATGGTCTTCTCTTTTCTGGTGTACTTTAGTGTCGCACTATTGCCTTTTCTGATTGATGAATGTTCTCTCTCTCAACCGAGTGATTGACGGTTAAGCTAAGGCACGGGCTGTTGCTGTAAACCTCCACTGTTTTTGTTAGCCTATTCCTAACTTTGGGAAGGCAAATATCAATGATTATCCCAGTCTCTTAACCCTGAAAGTTTCAGCCATTCTTACGAGGCTCGCGGATTTGCCTGTGCAGTTTTCAAATCCAAGGCAATGGAAACACGCATTACGATCAATTACGGTCAGGGCTGCAGGGTAACACACACACACACACATATATATATATACATAGGTGTGTGTGTGTGTAATTTCTTAACAATTCCATTTTCTAAAAGTTCTATTCCTTCACACGATCTAGCTCCAGCTACAGAATGGAGTTTTACACCCTGTTCCAAAACAATGTTCCTTTTAATCCATAAGCCCTATCAGCGTATATGTAAACATTCAACCCCTAAATACTTAACATAAAAAAGATACCCCAATCCAAACCTTTGTTGCATTATCTTTGCTCATTTGAACTGTCTGCGAATTTACAACTTCTTCTCCCCCCTTACCTACGCCCAGCATCTAACTACCATTATTTGAGTTTCTACTGCAATGCAGCCCTTGGAAATTAGTTCTACCACATTTCCTTTAATCTCTGGCAAGTAACGCGTTCCTTACCAGGCTTTTGTCTCATATGCTTTTGGAGTTTTCAGACAAATGTGAGGCCACTGGTTTTACAAATTCACAAGATTATGTTTGACTTTCTTCTTACATTAAAAAGTAAGATCTTTTTTAACTGTACATAAATGTCTTGACTTTACTCGGGTGCCGCACCAGTGATAATGATACAGCCTCAGCTCTAACGACGAATTAAGATAAATGCTAAGTATTCTAGGGTGAAATGACTTTCAGTCTATCTACCCCTTCGATTCAATCCGACCTCTGGATACCTTGGTGGGCGGCATCTTCATCAAAGAAGCGTGTTTATCATGACACACTCTTCATGCAAATTCCCATTACTGATGTCAGTGTTGCTCTTTTAAGTAGGAAGAACATCATAATGATTATTGGTATTTCGTGATTGCTATCACTGGTAACATCATTATTTCCAAGCGTGGAATAACACTTTCTTGCACAATTCCATGCACATGGACATTCAATGCATAGGTCATCACCGCGAACAAATAACTATTATTTATATTTATTAATGATAATTAATTGTACCACAAAGACCTCACTATCTGCCAACTTCTTCCCACTTAGAAGTGTATCCCGAAAGTGTGAGGATATCGATCGAGGGGTGAAGAGAGGTCCTCTGTGGCTGTCACATCTATCTGATGGGAACGTTTCAACTCACAGGAAAAGCGAGCGTCCTGAATGCAATAAAATGCCTCAAAGCATCTTCAAGTCTTCATTCGGCTAAGATCCCGCCACAGAGAGTTACAGCAGTCAACTGAGTAGGATACACTGGGAACGTCGAAAGTAAATAAATACAACACAAACAACAGAAGGAAAACGACAAACACAATGCAGCTACAAGTTGAGTATATCTTAGTTTAACCAGACCACTGAGCTGATTAACAGCTCCCCCAAGGCTGGCCCGAAGGATTAGACATTTTTTTACGTGGCTAAGAACCAATTGGTTACCTAGCAATGGGACCTACAGCTTATTGTGGAATCCGAACTACATTATATCGAGATATGAATTTTTGATCACCAGAAATAAATTCCTGATTGCACGTCGGAAGAGCGGGGAATCTAACTTGCGACTATCGAATCGGTAGGCGAGAACGTAAACCACTCGTCCAACAAGGCACTAGCTAACAGTCAAACAGGCCATTATGATAAATTGCTCGGCTATGTTCGTCCTGGGCTCGGCAGTTTTAAATATGAATGGGGTCAGTGGCCATTGGTTTGGTTTTTGCTGAAGCCACCCTGTCAGGGTAGATAATTTAATGAGAAACTTCCCTTTGCTAAAATAATAATAATAATAATAATAATAATAATAATAATAATAATAATAATAATAATAATAAAAAAACTACGCGCTACTGAGAGAGAGAGAGAGAGAGAGAGAGAGAGATTAACCTCTTTATCACCTAAAACCTGAGCCTTATTGATATTTTGATAAATCATTCCTTCACATCTGTATTACTACTACTACTACATAACCTTCGTTCCTTCTTCTCAATCAGTCCATGGTTTTATGAATTTTTAAAAACATTTCACACTGATCAAACGCCATTTCAGCTTGAATCTAATACTTACTCAAAGCATGCTATGATTATAGAAAACGATTATACTCCATTTTTAAAGTAACAGCCTAAGAAAATTGTCGTGTATTATTTTCTAGCACAGTTCTGAGAGAGAGAGAGAGAGAGAGAGAGAGAGAAGAGAGAGCTTCCATTCTGGATGAAATTTCAAATGGGCATATGATCAACTCACAACCCAGCGGTGCCTACCAAGTGGACAATTGTTGATGGGAAAAATTGCCCCTTGATGAAACACCAGCAGCCAAGAGCTGGCTGGCCAGCATGCTTTTTCAGAAACACTCTTGGCCAAAGGTGCTTTACTAGAGGATAATTGTTGGCGGGAACAATTGCCCCCTTGATGAAGCACCTGCAGCCAAGAGCTGGCTGGGTAGCACGCTTCATCAGAAGCACTCTAGGCCAAATGGTCACCTCTTCGACCAGAGGTTAGGTTAGGTTAGAAACACCTGCAGCCAAGAGCCAGCTACCACGCATCTTCAGAAGCACTTTTGGGTAAATGGTTAACTCTTTGCCCAGAGGTGTTACATCAAGGGGGCAACTGTTGGGGGAAACAGTTGACATCTTGATGAAAAACCTGCAGCCAAGAGCAGGCTGCCCAAGAGCTAGCTACCATGTTTTTTTCGAGAAGCATTTTAGGGCAAATGGTTAACTCTTTGGGTCAGCTGTTCCCTAAACAGTTGTCCTCTTGGTGTAACACCTCTGGCCAAAGAGTTGACCATTTACCTAAAAATGCTTCTCGAAAAACATGGTAGCTAGCTCTTGGGCAGCCAGCTCTGGGCTGGATGTGTTTCATCAATGAGTCAACTGTTCCCCTAACATTTATCTCCTTGGTGTAACACCTCTCGCCAAAGAGTTGACCATATGCCCAAAAATGCTTCTTGAGAAGCATGGTAACGAGCTCTTGGGCAGCCAAGAGCTGGCTGGGGGTGTTACACCAACGAGACAACTGTTGGGGGAACAGTTGACTCACTGATGAAACACCCCCAGCCAAGAGCTGGCTGCCCAAGAGCTCGCTACCATGCTTCTTAAGAAGCATTTTTGGGCATATGGTCAACTCTTTGGCCAGAGGTGTTACACCAAGGAGACAACTGTTGGGGGAACAGTTGACTCATTGATGTAACACCTCCAGCCGTGAGCTGGCTGCCCAAGAGCTAGCTACTATGCTTCTCAAGAAGAATTTTTGGGTACACTGCCAACTCTTTGGCCAGAGGGGCAACTATTGGGGGGAACAGTTGACCCATTGATGAAACACTTCCAACCAAGAGCTGGCTGCCCAAGAGCTAGCTACCATGTTTTTCGAGAAGTATATTTAGGCAAATGGTCAACTCTTTGGCCAGAGGTGTTACACCAAGAGGACAACTGTTGGGGGAACAGCTGACCCATTGATGGAACATTTCCAGCCAAGAGCTGACTGCCCAAGAGCTACATATCATGCTTCTCTAGGACTCTTGGCTGCACAATCAGCTGAGCAGTCGCCCCTCATCTTCTCATGGGAACTGCTCTTTGCTGAAAAGGTGTCCACCATCCATTCTAGAGTGCCTGTATATTCTCTTTATTTGTCTTGTCCATCATCTCTAAACACAGCTCCTGCATCCTCTCTTTAATTTTCTTCTCTGAGAGACGTTTCTCTATCTCTCTCAGTCTCTTCCATCATCTCTCTAATCATCACCTCTAGTTTGTATTTAAGTATTTTCTCTATCATCTCTCTTCCTGTTCATTTTGCTTTGGAGGCTTAGTGCAATGCTCTCCAGTTCCTCGTATTTTCCCCGCCCTTCGAGCAACTGCTCCCAAAGCTGTTTCTGTCCTCTTTTTAAATTTTTTATTTCGCTCAACAATCTTGTATATTTTGGTGTGTCTCTGCCTTCTTTTTCAATATTGACTCCTCCTTGGCCTTTCTTGGCCGTGCTGTCAGGTTCACTGTCCTCCTCCTCCTCCTCCACCCGGTGTGAGATTCCAGGTGCCTCTTTATTGGGATGGGCAGTTGGACCTTCCCTCTGGGTCACTATTCTGTTCAGTTCCAAACGAGATAAGGCCAGAGTGCTTTCCAGTTGCTTCTTTTCATCCTCCAGTCTTGCTATGTCCTCTTTCAGGATAACTATTTCTTCTCCCATGACCACCCCTTGCCTCTCCTGGGTCTCTAAGTGGTGTTCTAAATTTGCTACAGTGGTTTCCAGTAGCACCACTTTTCTGCTTTCCTCCATTTTCTCTTTCTCAAGGAGATCAATCTTCATCTCCTTTTCGTCGTTTCCACACTGGAGAAGATTCAGAAGGATATCAAGCTTCATCTCCTTTTCCTGGTTTTCATTCTGAAGACGATTTAGTTCTTTCATGAGACCAGCTTGCTTGTCCTCAATTTCTTGCCTCAGTTTCTTAATGTCCTTCTTAGCTTGTCTAAGGTAGACATTTTTGTCGTCCATCGCCTTCAACAACCGAGAGCACTTGTTCTCGAGAGCCTCGATCTCTTTCCGTTGTTTGTCTTCCAGATGTGGACCATTCTCGTCTTGGAGACGTTGCAATTTTTTCTCTAATTGGTGTTCTAAATTCACTACAGTGGTTTCCAGAAGCACCACTTTTCTGCTTTCCTCCATTTTCTCTTTCTCTAGGAGATCAATCTTCATCTCCTTTACCTCAATTCCATTCTGGAGACTATTCAGTTCTTTCCCTAGCAGATCAATCTTCATCTCCTTTTCATTGTTTTCCTTCTGGAGATGACTCAATTCTTTCTCAAGGAGATCAATCTTCATCTCCTTCTCGTCGTTTCCACTCTGGAGAAAATTCAGAAGGATATCAATCTTCATCTCCTTTTCCTGGTTTTCATTCTGAAGACGAGTTAGTTCTTTCATGAGACCATCTTGCTTGTCCTCAATTTCTTGCCTTAGTCTCTTAATGTCCTTCTTAGCTTGTCTAAGGTAGACATTTTTTACCTCCATCGCCTTCAACAACCGAGAGCACTTGTTCTCGAGAGCCTCGATCTCTTTCCGTTTTTTGTCTTCCAGATGTGGACCATTCTCGTCTTGGAGACACTGAAGTTTTTTCTCTAATTGGTGTTCTAAATTCACTACAGTGGTTTCCAGCAGAACCACTTTTCTGCTTTCCTCCATTTTCTCTTTCTCTAGCAGATCAATCTTCATCTCCTTTTCATTGTTTTCCTTCTGGAGATGGCTCAATTCTTTCTCAAGGAGATCAATCTTCATCTCCGTTTCGTCGTTTCCACTCTGGAGAAGATTCAGAAGGATATCAACCTTCATCTCCTTTTCCTGGTTTTCATTCTGAAGACGAGTTAGTTCTTTCATGAGACCATCTTGCTTGTCCTCAATTTCTTGCCTTAGTCTCTTAATGTCCTTCTTAGCTTGTCTAAGGTAGACATTTTTTACCTCCATCGCCTTCAACAACCGAGAGCACTTGTTCTCGAGAGCCTCGATCTCTTTCCGTTTTTTGTCTTCCAGATGTGGACCATTCTCGTCTTGGAGACACTGCAATTTTTTCTCTAATTGATGTTCTAAATTTGCTACAGTGGTTTCCAGAAGCACCACTTTTCTGCTTTCCTCCATTTTCTCTTTCTCTAGGAGATCAATCTTCATCTCCTTTTCCTCGTTTCCATTCTGGAGACTATTCAGTTCTTTCTCTATGAGATCAATCTTCATCTCCTTTTCATTATTTTCCTTCTGGTGATGACTCAATTCTTTCTCAAGGAGATCAATCTTCATCTCCTTTTCCTGGTTTTCATTCTGAAGACGATTTAGTTCTTCCATGAGACCATCTTGCTTTTCCTCAATTTCTTGCCTCAGTCTCTTAATGTCCTTCTTAGCTTGTCTAAGGTAGACATTTTTGTCGTCCATCGCCTTCAACAACCGAGAGCACTTGCTCTCGAGAGCCTCGATCTCTTTCCGTTGTTTGTCTTCCAGATGTGAACCATTCTCGTCTTGGAGAAGCTGCAGTTTTTTCTCAAGGAGGTCGATCTTCATATCCTTTTCTTTGTTTCCGTCTTGGAGACGACTCAGTTCTTCCAAGAGACCGCTTTGCCGGTGTTCCATTTCTCTCTCTACTTTCTGATTGTCGTCGGCCAAGACCTGCACCTCCCTTTTCAGACCAAGAATCGTCTCTTCATATTGGTCATGTTCCTGTTCGCGCTGCCTTCTTAATTCCGTATTCTCCTGGGCGAGTCGTGCTATCTCCTGCTTCAGACCAAGAACCAACTCTTCATCTTCGGCAGCCTGCATTGTTCCAGAATTCGATTGGGTCCGTTTCCTTGATTTGGCGTCCTTCTTAGCCTGTCTCAGATATTTATTTTTATCCTGAAGAGCAGCCAACAAACGAGAAACCTGGTTCTCGAGCTGCTGAACCTTATTTCGGTGTTCTTCTTCCAGTTTTCGAATGTTCTCTTCATAGAACTTCTTCATGGTCAGCAACTGATCATTTGGGTCAGCGGAGTTGTCGGTCGCCTGGTTAATGTCGTACAAACATTTGATCCTCTCTCCTACTCCTCCTACTGGGTTTCCAATGGTAGACTCTGTTCCTAAGAACAGAGTCAAAAATTTATAAAGAATATCAATGCTGGGAAGCAATGTTCGGGCCCAGCATCCAAATTTGTCGTGAAAGCTAAACAAAACCATAAACACTGTTCCTAAGAACAGAGTCAACAATTGATAAACAACAACATTGTTGGGAAACAATGTTCGGGCCCAGCATCCAAACTTGTTGTGATAGCTAAACAAAACCATAAACTCTTTTAAAGTTAGTGATTGCATGATTGCTGTGCAGTCAGGAGACCTTACGCCCAATCATAGTTTCAGAATCTGCCGCCAGCTCCGGTTCGTCTTCGGTGGCTTCGCCGGCATTCTTGAGTCTCTCTAAGGCCGGAGCTGGCTTCACGAGTCCGTCTCGAAGGTGTCGTCACCGATAGAGAATCCTCTCGCTCGCACGAGAAGGGGGAAATCAGACAAAACACTGAATTTTCGTAGGAATTTTCAAATCTTAACGCCACAGGGGATGGGTGGGTGGGGTGGGGGGGTGGGGGGGAAGACTCTTTAATACTTCTGAAGATAACGAAGGAATTATAAAACAACGCAAGTGCGGAAGTTTATCTATATGGGACGACGTAGGATATAACTAAAAACATTATCTTTGAATCACAAATATGTAGTAATGCAAATAAAGACTTATGGGTAGGTAGCAATAAATGTAATTTATCAATTGACTGGGTTCCTTCAGAGGCTTTAAAAGCACAGATTTTGTTGATAGAAATGTGATGGATGCAGCTTGGGTTACTTACGGCAACAGAAAACTTTGTCATTTATTTCCTGGTTTGCATAAATTAATCCTTTCATCTTAAGTGTTGTGAGACTTTGCGACATATTGGATCCAGTTATTCGTTACATACCATACAAAATATATCCTTGTTAACACGTACATTGTTTAAATGCCGTATTAATATTACTGCCGTATTAATATTACTATACGTTTTTAATTAGACTACTAGTTTTCTGTAATGATGTTCACTATTATTTTAAAGATTTTTGACCTCTGCATACACACGGTTCCATACGAATAGGTTTCATCTTTTGAATAATAATAATAATAATAATAATAATAATAATAATAATAATAATAATAATAATAATAATAATAATAATAATAATAATAATAATAATAATAATAATAATAATAATAATAATACTAATAATAATAATAATAATAATAATAATAATAATAATAATAATAATAATTAATAATAATAATAATAAATAATAATAATAAATAATAATAAATAATAATAATAAATAAATAAATAATAAATAATAATAATAATAATAATAATAATAATAATAATAATAATAATAATAATAAATAATGAATAATAATAATAATAATAATAATGATAATGATAATGAACGCAGACACTCCTGCACGTGGCCACTTAGTGACATCCCAATACCGAATCATGTCATTACTAAGCAAATATACCCACAAAATATTTAAATGCGAGTTGAACGGCGCTCAGGGAATATTAAACTGCTCGATAGTGACCAATTCTAATGCTATATGAGGAAATTGCATAAAATGTAATGGAATCTAATTATATATATATAATTATATAAATCATATATACTATATATTATATATATATATAATTATTATATATATCTATTATTATATATACGTATATATAATAATATATATATAGCTATATAATACGTATTTATATACTATACTATATATATATATATCTATATATATAGATACGTAGGTGGTATATTATAATAGTATAATATTATATATATCATATAATATATCTAATATATATAATATTAGATATATATTATTGAGGATATATATATATTATATATAATACTATATATATATATACTAATGTTATATAATATATATTACTAAATAAATATATATATATATATACGTATGACGTATATAATATAATATAATATATATATATATATTATATATATATGTATATATGAATATATAGTATATATCTATATATATATATATAATATGATATATATAGATATATGATATATTAGGTATATATATATATATATATATATATGTATATCCGTATATATATATATATATATTAGATATAATATAATATATGGTATATATATAATAGTTACATATATATATATATATAATATTATATATAATAAATCAAGCTACAATGTCCTTTAATATCTAATTCGCTCTACCTCGGAATTAATATATTTTCATATATGCTTAACCGAAGGGGAATTTTTTTACACGATAATAGATTTACCTGGTCCCAGGTGCGAACCCAAGAAGCCATTCAAATCTAGGACGTCAGTGGAAGCTTTTACCTACCCAACCACCGCAAATCTGTTATCGTGTTAAAAATTCCCTTCGGGTAAGCATATATGAAAATATATTAATTCCTAGGTATATAAAATAAACATTGTACCATATATATATAATGTATATGTCATTAATCTAATCTATATAAATCTATATAATATATTATTAATATTAAAAATATAATATCTGTATTATAATATAATATAATTTATTATATATATTAAATATTAATATATATTAATCAGATATAATATATATATCTATGTATAAGATTTTATAATATAAATTCTTTATTAATATAGGTATTTATAATGATATAGATATATATATATATATAATCATAATACATATATTTAAATTATATTAAAATGTGTAATATAATCTATATATATAAATATATTATATATATATATAATGATAATATATATATATTATATATATATATCT
>NC_087218.1:21606699-21646699 GCF_015104395.2 Macrobrachium nipponense | reverse complement strand
TTCAACATTTTTCGTTGTCAGAATATTTGTGGATTACCTGAAAAGATATTGGTCCCGAAAGCCAGATAATAATAATAATAATAATAATAATAATAATAATAATAATAATAATAATAATAATAATAATGTCTGAATAATTTTTAGGTTTCGTAGAATGAAAAGATGAGTTATTTGTCTGTCTGACCGCACTTTTTTCTGTCCGCCCTCACATCGCAAAACCTACCGAGGCTAAAGGGCTGCAAATTGGTAGGATGATCATCTACCCTCCAATCATGAAGCATACCAAATTGCAGCTCGCTAAACTCAGTAGTTTGTATTGTATGTAAGCTTAAATTTAGCCATGATCATACCTCTGGCACCGTTATAGATGCTTATAACATAGGCCACCACCGGGCTGTCTGAAAGTTTCATGGGACGTGTGGCGGAAAGTTTCATTCACTGTGCAGAAAACTCTATTGCGCCAAAGAAAATTCAGCGTATTTTTTACTTATTTCAACTTGATAATACTGGTTTTCATCTTACATAAAACAATGAATAGAAATGGGAACAGACGACCCTCATTCTATTGTTTTTAAATACTCAAATAAAATTTCTCATCCGTTTCGCAATAATATAACAATAGGATTAACAATCCTTAATCATTCGAGTGTCTTGTATTTTGCTAAAAATTTTACAAGAGGTGACCCTTCAACAACTTTAAGATGTTCCTAACTATTTATATAATTACCATCACCATTACTACTACTACTACTACTACTACTACTACTACTCACTACTACTCCTATACTACTACTACTACTAATAATAATAATAATAATAATAATAAAGGAAAAACAAATTTAGTGAGGTATCTGCAAGATTATCCAAAATTCGAAAATAATATTCTTACAAATACAAAACAGATGATTTACTTTCCCATTTTAGATGATTATAGTGGTTATGAGATAATGATAATACGATGATGATAACTTCACGTCCACACATCGCTCGTTATCTAATAGAAAGCCCACTGAAGTACATCAAATATTTCCTTTGTGACGCTTGAGTAATGAAATCATCTTAAATCCACGTAATGCACCGAAATGAAAATCGCACGATTAATCTTATTTCCCCTTCGTCCTAATGAGATTATACTGGAGTCAAGAAGCACAAACATACGTCTGTTTGAACTTTCTGATGTGTGTTCGTAGGAATTCCTATAGGTACACACACACAGACTCTCTCTCTCTCTCCTTCACATACATACACTCCTTCAGATATGTACACACACATATATAAACATAAAAAACTCACACATATAAACATATATGTATGTATGTATGTATGTATGTATGTAGATGTAGTATATATATATATATATATATATATATATATATATAATCATATATATACATACATACATACATACATACATACATACATACATACATACATACATCACATACATACATACATACATACATATATATATATATATATATATATATATATTATATATTATATTAGTTTGTATATGTTATGTATGTATGTAGTATATATATATATATTATTACAATATATACATACATATACACACACATATATATATATATATATATATATATATATATATATATATATATGTGTGTGTGTGTGTGTGTGTGTGTGTGTGTAGTATGTACGCGTGGTGCATGTGTGAAGGAGACGGCACAGTTAGGTGCGGTTGTGACTGTTTAATCACGCATGTGTAAATATTAGACTTTACGGAAATTGTAGCCCCTTTTGTATGAGATATCATTAAATATAATGAATCCATTTACAGCGCAATTACGTAATATTTTCCCCTCAGCCTGTAGTTATTGTTGCAATTAAAAGACAAATGGCTTTATTCCAGAGCTAAACAAAAAAAAAAAAAATGGTGCATCCATCGTCATCCAGGAAAAGCAGCTGAGAGAGAGAGAGAGAGAGAGAGAATTTAGATTGCAATGATAGAGCAAGCGTAGGGTCCTCCACTCAAGGTTCAAGGTTCACAATGGAGTACAGAGGCCTTACGTCAGCGGCGGCTCTCTGGGATTCCGGCTTAGGAATGGTTTCTTGGTCTCGTCTCCTTTCGCCTTTGTTTGGAAAATGATGTCATGTTACGTATTGACTACTGCACGTACTCAAGGACTGGCTCTCTCTCTCTCTCGTTCAACAGCGTCAATAGCCATCGAATCGAGTCCGGTGTAGTTCATGCGCGCTCGATCCTTCTTCAGCCCGTTTCTTTTCTCTCTCTCTCTCTCTCTCTCTCTCTATAGCTTTTCGACAGCTTCGCCAAGGTTTTTTTATATTTTTTATTTTTTTGGGTGGGAGGGGAGAGTTATCGTTTCTTATTTTGATTCGAGGGCCGATGGGGTGGGTAATCCAATTGCCCTTCACTGTGCCATAACTGATGGAAATCAGGACGTGAAGGGGGTAATGATGGGGGTATATTTCGAAGGTATTCATAGTTCCAGATCCAAATGCAAAACTGCACTTCACTTACCCTTATTTTTCCTACAGGTTCTTGTTAAAAATGAAAAAAGGCAATTTCATAATATTGTAAGTGACCGCACTATATATATATATATATATATATATATATATATATATATATATATATATATATATATATATATATATATTATATATGTATATATATATATATGTGTATATATATATATATATATCATATATACATCATACATAAAATTATACTAATTTTGACATCGGACATATTAAAAGGATGTATCCGGGCTACTGGGTACACCAATGACTGACGTCACGGGCATTAAATCCTTACACTGAGAGATTGGCTGGCAGTTCGATATCCTTTCGAGAGTGAAAAGATTACGCAACTGAAGGATTGTGCAGCGTTATATGACGAAATGGAACATCGACTCCGCAATATATTGTGTGAGTCCATTAGTTCTCTCTTGCGATCTTTGGACTTGGTTAAGGAAGAGGACTCACGAAATAAAAGAAAAAGAAGGAATATCTGAATATCTGAATACTTTAAAAAGCAGAGATTCGGGAATATGATACGCGAATTTTTCATGTGAATTATATCCACGAAAACCAAATGTATATTTAGTTAGTACTAGGGAGACTGTGTGCATTCACATTTATAATTTATAATTCTCATGTCATAATTTCTGAGCTTCGGTTTTAAAAAGGGACTCATACCTTTAAACAATCAAACTTTTATTTTCTACTCTCTGATAAGAAAGTCAAGTTGAACAACTTCTCTATTTTAACAAGTACTGACATTAATTCTCCACAATTTATTTTTTCACTACACGCCTTGCTCTTACATTTGTTAGCAATATATGTTATTCAACTAATAACATGAAAGACCTCTCAGTGTTTACATGGCGTCTGCATTCGATATTGTTTAAAAAAAAAAAAAGCAGTGTGGTTTAATGGCTGTTTGACAAAGCAGCAACCTTGATCGTCGATGTATCATAACTTAAATTACGGTTGGTCCAAACTGCGCACTTATAGAGAAAAGAGAGAGAGAGAGAGAGAGAGAGAGAGAGAGAGAGAGAGAGAGAGAGAGAGAGAAATAAACATTAGAAGCTAGAAAATACTTAGAGGTGACCTTTTTGCAAGCCATTAATTTTCCGTAAGTACTTAAAACACACACACACACTATATATATATATATATATATATATATATATATATATATATATATATATACACATATCTATACACACATATATATATAGCTAGACAGGTAGGTTTCATAAATTTGTTCATGACTCTCATGTCCTAGTAATCAAATGAAAAATGCCAAACTTCGTAACACGGGGTTACAGCAATACCCAAAGTTACCTCTCATCGACAAACAGAAATTCTTTCTCAAAAATGTCAGCATACGAAAACCTCCAGAAATAACGGTGAGAAAACGAAGCTCAAAAAGTAAGGAGGAAACATTCTTGACTGTAAAAATAGGTCAAAGAAAATTCATCATAATAAACGTGAGGAAAATTGTCACCTTTCTAAAACAAGAAGAAATTGTCAGCGATTGGGATACCTGAAGAAGTTCTTGATATTATTGAGAGAAAATGTTACCTCTCGTAAAGGAAAAGAAATTCATAATCATAAGGCTTGATCAGACCTCCAGCTTATTCGCAACGCGTGCAAGATTTCCCCTCACGCATAAGTTGTAAACGTTATATTCCTAAATTACATTAAAATGTGCTAAAATCACCACCGAAAATTAAAATATATGTTATATTTTATTAGAAATAATTTTTCTGTGCTGTTTAAGATGTATAATGATTTATTTTCTACATTTTAATTATAATAAATAAATCGAAAATATCCTATACTGAAATTCCTGCATCTTTAACTCGACGCTAAACGCCTCTTTCAGACCTTTTGAGGTCTTCCACAGATCTTTCCTAACCCCCAACTAGATCAACTAGAACTCGCGAGTAAGCGAAAATCGGCACATCGGTAGATGAAATATCTCGGAAAGTGGTGGTGGAGAGAGGGGTGGGTTGGGGTGGGGGGAGGTTGATTCCAAAGACAGTAAAAATTCCTAACCGATATAATAGTAGATGGGAATTTCTTGGACTGCTTGAGGGAACTTATAACTTTTCATATACTAAAATGTTGCTAGTTATAAAAAACCGGCAAGAAAGACTTCATAGGAAATGTGACAAAATCTCACTTCAAAGACATAAAATCTCACTTCAAAAACATAAAATCTCACTTCAAAGACATAAAATCTCACTTCAAAGACATAAAATCTCACTTCAAAGACATATGTTAAAAAAAAACTCAAACAAGACTAAGTAGATGAGAATTTCTTAGATTAATTTAGAAACAAAGGTACCTTTTTTCAGCGACAGGAAGCAAAATGCCATCATAAACATCGAAGGACGGGAGCATCTTGAAACACTTACCAAGAAATACCATGTTGCAGCAACGACGAAAAACTTCTCATCACAAAACAAAAGCGAATTTGTTAAGAGTAACTATATAAACAACAGCATGAGACACGATCCATTAAGCCCTTCTATGAAAACCTTCTTGAGAAAAAAATATCACTCTCATTTTCTGTTCGTCAATCATCTTAGAAGTCTCGCCTGTCCAATCCATTCTGGAGGACTCTCCAGCATCCTTGTTTCGTCTCGAGTTATCGATTACAAGAGACATTTTCTCACAGCTCATTCATATGAGCCTATTGTTACTCGATGTATCTAATATGTTGATTGTTATTAGTCCCTGCGCCCTTAGCATTAGTCGAGGGATGCGGGTAATTAAGATGACAATCTCTCATCAAAGGCTTTACTTCGCTTCTGCTAACTGCTAGTGCTGCATATAGTTTTATACTCTCCGTTCATTTTTACGTAATTATTCACACCGTCTCCAGTCCATCCAAAATCATCTTTTTCAAGAATTTTCATATTACCAAAGTTTTATATAGTATATTGACTCAAAATGTCTTTCTTACTTTCTCATTTATATTTTAAAATCTTATGTCTATTCTAATTCTTCCACGTTAATAACCCTCACCTTTTATAGAATTTTCATATTACCAAAGTTTTACATTTTACATTAATTCAAAACGCCGTTCTGAGTTTTTTATGCATATTTCTAAAATTGTATGCATATGATTAATTCATTATTCATTCATCTTACTAACCCCCTCATTATATTATATTATTATATCCCACATTCTGAAGACTACAAGGCCCGAACGAAACCTTGACGATACTCATGCCGAAGGAGTTGCGTAAATGCGTCAGCAGCGGCCTATTGATGAAAAAGTATCCGAAATCAATGGGTTATTAGCATTATCCTTCATTCATTAGACGTTGTTATTAGCTGAGCTTTTATAACACAGGTCTATTTTCGACCTGATTTACTTCTGAAGATTGGACGAAGGTTTAACATGTCCGATGTTTTTTACTTACTGGGGACACTTTCGCCTGAATCACATTATATTTGATTGATCGTCGGTTAAACTGAGTTAATATACGTTTAGGTATAAGTATCTATATATAAAGTATATATCATATATATATATATATATATATATATATAATATATATATATATATATATGCCTTTCATTATTTATATAAAAGAAAATTCTTAGTTTTCCTTCGCATCGCTACATTTTTTCACAACACCTTGCATTGTGTAATTAGCCTGTAAATCATAATTGCCACCTACTTTAGAAAACCTGCATTTTTTATGGAACGAGATATATATATGTATATGACAGTTTGTTCCTGTAGACTCCCATGACAACGATACCCAATGAATTGGATGGAAGAGAAGAAATAATACACCTACAACCCTCTTTTCATTTAAACTAACAGACAACAACAACAACAACAACAACAGCAAGAAATAAAGGATAGAAACCTATACCAACAAATATATATATATATATATATATATATATATATATATATATATATATATATATATATATATATGTATATATTTGATTGATCGTCGGTTAAACTGAGTTAATATCGTTTAGGTATAAGTATCTATATATATGTATCTTATATATATATATATATATATATATATATATAATATATATATATATATATATATGCCTTTCATTATTTATATAAAAGAAAATTCTTAAGTTTTCCTTCGCATCGCTACATTTTTTCACAACACCTTGCATTGTGTAATTAGCCTGTAAATCATAATTGCCACCTACTTTAGAAAACCTGCATTTTTTATGGAACGAGATATATATATGTATATGACAGTTTGTTCCTGTAGACTCCCATGACAACGATACCCAATGAATTGGATGGAAGAGAAAGAAATAATACACTACAACCCTCTTTTCATTTAAACTAACAGACAACAACAACAACAACAACAACAACAGCAAGAAATAAGGGATAGAAACCTATACCAACAACTACAACAGCCAACACCCAAGAAAGAATATTTATAAGCGTTCTCGCCAAAATGGTTTCACCCTTAACAGAAGCGTAATGCCACTACTCCATCTTGATTGACCAGACTCCTTTGTTAAGAGAGGAAGTTACATAACATCAAACGTATAACAGCTACACAAGAGGCGAGAAAGTTTTCCCATAAGGTGAGCAATACAACCACTCCCCCCCCCCCCCTCCTCTCTCTCTCTCTCTCTCTCTCTCTCTCTCTCTCTCTCTCTCTCTCTCTACGTCAAAACAACTTCGCTCTTAATAGCGACCGCTGCAGCCCCATTCGAAGCAAAAAAAAAAAAAAAAAAACTTGATCTTTTAACTAGTTCCCCCTTCCCTGTAGAGGGAAAAATACTAAGGGAATATTAGAGTAAACTTCATCTTGTCTAGGCTTTGCAACAGCCGACTTTACTGCGGCATATAAGCATTTCAGTTCCTCTCCAGTGCTTTATGACAGGGCCAGTCATGAGGTTCAAGGAAAGAGAGAGAAAGGCTTTTGGAAATACAGTGGGGAGAACAACGCTGCGCGTTTTCTAGGCGCCTGAGATAGTGAATTGCGTAATGTTTCGTTCAAAAGGATATAGCTTTCATGTTTACATATATAATATAATATATATATATATATATATATATATATAGATATATATATATATATATATATATACAATCATACATATGTAATATTATATATATAGTATATACATACGTACATTACATATATACACATACACATACATATACATATACATACATATACATATACTATACATATATATATTATCTTTATATATTATATATATTATATATATATATATATATATATTCAAATACACTGCTAATAAACGTTTTGGATACTATATCACAATTCATTTTATCCAGGATCACTCATGTTTGTAAACAAACCACTTTAAATGCCATACCCTGTCTTTTTTTTTAAATCTTACATATGACATCCATACGTTACCGAATCCCTTATTATGACGTGGGAAGACTCAAGTAGAAACCTTAAGTTACTGTCGTAAAAGTCGTCGGTATTCGTTTCTCTCTCTCTCTCTCTCTCTCTCTCTCTCTCTCTCTCTCTCTCTCTCTCTCTAATATTTTACTTTACGCCCTAGAAACGAGGATCACATTATCCCGTAAAGAACGTTTATGCCACTTTTCCCCCCAACTTAAATGGCTGATTCAGTCCACGTTCATTTTCAAAGTTTCATGCTACCAGCAGCTGTCAAAACAAGATTACTTACCATATAGTTAGTTGATCTGCTCTCTTTGAGGAATTGCTGGGTTACTTAACCCTTAGATGCCGTTTTCTATCATTACTGTTCTCGAGAAGTGGGAGCTGGCCACGAAAAAGTGGCTACATTGTCTCACCATAGCAACTTTTTTAGCTTTGTTAGCTTCCCTAGTGGCTTACTTTCAGCATTTCACCCCTTGACTAACTCTCCATGGTTTATTTCAAGTGTTTGTTTTAAATTTTTTAGCTTTGGTTATAAACATTTTCTATGGACAGTGTAAGATACAAAAAACTGATTACTTTATATCCATACCGGTGAAAAACGAAGTTCAAAATGCTAAAACTATTTTGTAATAAGTGATATTTAAAAAACAATTGTAAACCATTTATTTGTCTGTGTAATGTAATTACATTAGCAATTTCTCAACCCAAATACTTTTTAACATATTAGAAATTAAATTATATCTGTTACGTAATAAACCACTGTACTATATAATAAGTGAATCGTTTTCTGTGTAGCATGTATCTTTACAACTGCGGAAATGATGCCGGCCGGAAATTCTAAATGGACATTTTCGTAGAACCAGCTTAAAAAGCGCTAGCTCTGAATACCGTGGTTTAACCCTAGTGGCTTGTTGGTTTAGATTAAGCTGGCTTTGTGCCAGTACGGACCCTTACTCTGAAGCAAGTGCAGTAAGGTGTTGAAGGGGAAGAGTTGGTTGCAACTCTGAATACAGGATCTCGTCCTTAGACTCAGTTCAACCAACAGAGTTGGTTTCACTCCAAATAAAGGATCGGTTTCTCAAACTCAATACAACCAAAAGAGTTGGTTTAACCCATAATAAATTATCTCGTCCTTACTCTCATTACAGTTAACAGAGTTGGTTTAACTCTTAACACAGATTCTTATCCTTAGACTCATTATAACCAAATACCTTATCCTTAGACTTATTTCAACCAACAACCTTATCCTTAGGCTCATAACAACCAACAAGGTTGTTTTAACTTTGTAAACAGGATCTCGTCCTTAGACACACAATAACTCCGTTGGTTTAACTCTAAAAACAAGATCTCGTGTCACCGTGCACGACTTCTGCGAGAGTACGTGGACTGGTTGCGCAACTTTGCCCAGTCTTTCATTAATGTGGTAGTAACCGCTCCTGGCCTGCCTCTGTCTAGACAGCCGCCACGTAAGTAAACGGCTTTAGGCCGATATCACGACATGAAAGGGAAGAAAAACGAATTACCACAGATGGCAGTACGTTGTTTGGTTAATTACGATTTCTCATTAATACTCATTAAAAATTTTGTTAATGTTTTCGATATAGACCACCTATAATTACAAGAGCAGGTTTCAAACTTATCACATTAATGCCATCAATGGCCGGAGATATTTTCAGAAAAAAAGGATATACCTTAATATGCCATTCTGGCACGCAAACTTAAACAGCCATATGATTATTTTGCAAATTATGAAGGAACGAGGTATCAAAATGCAACCAAGAAATTTTTGTCTCTTGGTAACAAGATTGGACGAATCCAAGTTGGCGATGAACGTTATTTGAATATTGGTCTAAGGTAGGTAATAACTTAAGGAATTTCTAAGAACTAAATTTCAGCAATGCCGAAATATAAATTCTAATGCAGCTAGAGTATTCGGAGACCTCATACCTCTATCTAGGATGAATAGTTTCACACTCTGCCTCTCCCAGAGTTTAAGCAATTGTTGATATAACTTTTGCGCGTTATCCTGCTAACAAACAAAAAACAAACTAATACATAATATCACTGACGAAGGAAATAAGGCAAAATGTTTAACGTGATTCTCTTACAGTTCTTCAAACACTCATCTTGAGCTATAACTAGGAAGTTTAACGCCATACCGACCCCCCACCCCGCCACCAACACCGCCAATTCCTTTCCCAGAAAAGCTACACATTTCCGTCTCTTTCAAAGTCTATGAATCAGTTGCCAGTCGCGAGGTCCACTTTTTGGTACAATATTTGTAGCAATCCAGAAGTAATTTTTGTTTTCATAATCCGGCTAACAAGCGACGGACAAAGACAAACAAACATACAAAGGGAAGCGGAAACGTAACTTCCTTGGCTGGCAGAGGTAACTAGAACATATATACACTGCCTACGTGAATGATAAATCGCTCCTATTTTTTCACAGGGACCCGATGACCGTCATTTGTTGCAAGGCCGAAAAAGACCTTTGAACAAATGTTTGCTACGTTTCACTATTGAAATATTTTCGCTGGTTTTATTATAGGTAACAAACGGGGATATATTATATATATATATATATATATATATATATATATATATATATATATATATATATATATATATATTACTTAAATCCACGGTAGTCGGCGAGGGGAACTGGGGACTTTGAACAAGTACTTTCGTAGTTTATTTTGCAAGCAGGTATGTGACGGATATGTAAAGAATTGGTTATGTAAAAGCGAACCAACAATGAGTATAGATGGGGCGAAATGCATATGATAATGTTGGGAATAAACAAGGATAAGACAGTTGATAATTACTAGTACATATCGTGCTTTAGTTTTCCTTATCATAATTCTATGCCTAAAAACAAGAGGAAACAAAGGATTGTATTCTATATTGACATTACAACGACAATAATAATAATAATAATAATAACAATAATAATAATAATAAAATAATAATCTATAATAATAATAATAATATGAAGGGAGTAGACCCTCTTTTAAGCATGTTCTGTTACAAGAATGGCAGCATCAGTGGAATTTATTTTATACAAGATCTTTTCAAATCTTACTATTCTCTTTTCTTCAAGGCTCTGATATCTGCCTTTCCCCTTCATCCAGATTATGTATATCGGTCAGCTCTTGGTAAACAACAAAAACAACAACAATAATAATAATAATAATAATAATAATAATAATAATAATAATAATAATAATAATAATAATAATAATAATCGGATATGCCAGTGGAAATTGTATCCATAATCATAGGGACACTAGGGACGATCCCAAGATACCTGAAAATGAACCTGGAAAAAGTAGAAGCTGAAGTAGCACCAGGACTCATCCAGAAGAGGCGCCCCTGGAAACAGTGATGGACTCCTAAGGATGACTGTGATAGGGGAAAAAAAAGTACAATATTTTGTCCTACAAGCATTGCAGTCTACAAAGGCCTGCCAACTTGCCTTTTTCGTTCTTCCGACCTTTTTGTTACTTACTTACTTACTTACTTAATCCTCTGGTACCCACGGGATGCATAGGGCCTCAATGAATTCACGCCATATGTCTCTTTCCTGTGCCATCTCTCTGAACTCAACTCAATTCTCAGATCCAACCTCCCTCCGCATTGTCATCAGCCACGTTTCTCTTGGTCTACCATTATCTTTGCATTATTTAGTTTTTCCCTTCTCCAGTTCTTTCGACTCAAACATCGAGCGCGAGAAGAGCTCCTCCGATACCACTGGAAACGGCGCGGGTTTCCGCAGCGAGAATGGAATGTTGATCGCACGCCATTCTGCTTTATGGCACGGCTGACATGAGGGGATTCGCAATGCAGCCATCTCCGAGTAAACGGGCCCAAGTCGTCCCCTCAGGAAGCCATGCCCCTTTACGGCCTGCTAACGCATCCATCACAATATCTCGAGGCATCAACATTACATCATCTCTCTCTCGAAAGAGAGACATCGGGGAGGGGAGAGGAGGAGGTGCTCTCTCTCTCTCTCTCTCTCTCTCTCTCTCTCTCTCTTCTCTCTCTCTCTCTCGAAGAGGCTTTGAATTGTCGTCGTTTCGTGAATCCGCCTTTCTTTGGGTTGTCGTCATTTTCCAAACCTGACTTTCTTTGGATTGTTGTTATTTCATAAATCTCTTTGGGCGATGTCTTTTTCGGGGCCAATGTGCTATGCAGGACTTGCATACACAGCAGCACTATCTACGCTGCTGAAATTTGTTACAGTTATCTCCGAAGTGAGGTTTGAGACAGCCATGTAATGATTTTCCGTAATAACAGCATTTGAACAAGTTAGGTCCAAGTGTGCTGGTTGTTTGTAACTTTTGCTTCTCCGCCCCAATCCGTCACAAAACAGACACTGCAGGCATTGCATACATCAAAAGGCGATTCATGTTAGTTTATTCTGTAACCATCACTAATATCGTATCCGATGCCGTAATAAAATTTAGATGTCAAGATGTTTATGACGAGAATATCAATTATTATTATTTATTTATTTATTTATTTTAATTTATTTATTTATTTATTTATTTTTTTTTTTTTTTGGGGGGGGGGGTCTATCGCAGTACTCCAATTCGACTGGGTGGTATTTATAGTGTGGGGTTCCGGGTTGCATCCTGCCGCCTTAGGAGTCCATCACTTTTCTTACTATGTGCGCCGTTTCTAGGATCTTACTCTTCTGTATGAGTCCTGGAGCTACTTCAGCCTCTTAATTTTTCCAGGTTCCTTTTCAGGGATCTTCGATTATTATTATTATATTATTATTATTATTATTATTATTATTATTATTATTATTATTATTATTATTATTAAAGAGGCCTCGATAATGTCCAGTTTGGGAAATTCAGGACCTCGTGCTATTAAAATATCCTTTTATTAACCTTCAAACATCGATAAAAAATGAGATATTAAATGAGAAACTGAAATATCGGGGAAAATTACCTATCCTCCATAATTCATGGATATTCATATGTCCCTTGCCACCTACCACAAAAGAACCTTTTCCTCGAGGTATTTCTGTCGCGCACAGACGCGAAAGCGATTGTGAAAAGACTCACAATCACCCGGTTGTTATCGGGTTTTCATTGGCCAGTCAATGCTCAGCTTAATTTAGGTCGAAAATATCCAATTACGTCGCATTTCGCTAAAATTAGACGACAAGCCGCTGTATTTTGTCGCCCGGCAAGTATATTTAGACGACAATTACTTTTTTCCCATTCTCGGGATCTATATAAAGATAGAGAGTAATGACTTTAATTATTTTTGTCACCTATCTCTAACACATAAAGGAAAAAGATTATTTTCGTCACTTCTACCCACGAGATGCTGACGCACTTAAAGGCTTGACTTCGCACAATTACTCTTGCGTCTATAAAGCGAAATAGAACGGGGTAATTCGATATCATTTTCTTGTCACAATATCGCAGGTCAATAGACTTCAGTTGTGGGGAAAAAAAAAAGACCATTTACGTACATTTAGTGGGTGTTTTAAGTCTTTCTCTAAATTCCTCTATGAACGTTCACTTCTGAGTTGATTGGAAGAGAACATTAACAGTCACCTAACATTAAGTAGTATAAAGATTTGATATAAGGATGGATAATTTATTTTTAAAAATTATGAAATGAAATACTTGTAAACCCCTACGCCCTCTTTGGATGCTGATGCTCTACTTTTATTCCCCATCTCACAGATAAAGTAGTGCACAGATTTGAAGTAAGGGGGGATATTGAAAAAGATAAAATGGATGAAATACATTTGGAAATTCATATGCCCTTTTTTATCGCTAATGTGCTGTATTTTTTTCTCACGACGTCTGGAAGAAAACAGAGGAACCGTCTCACAGATAAAGAAGCACAAAGATTTGAAGGAAGGACGAAAATTAATAAAGAAAAAAACAAATGATGAAATGATTAAATGAAATACTTGGAAACCTATATGTCCTCTTTTAATGCTCACGCAATATTGCATTCGCACCGGGACCTCTGGAAAAAATAAAGAAACCATCTCACAGGTAAATTAGTAAAATATTTAATATAAATAAGGAAAGTTGATCAAAAAAATATTGATGAAATGGAATACAATTGATAACCCTTATATCCTCTTTTAATATTCATGCATTACTATTTTCCCCCATTACCTCTACAATGGCTGACCCTGGTTTTACTTTCGCTGCTTTCGAAGTTCTAGCAAATCTTCGTCAGGTTACACTTCGTGGGCAAAGCGCCCACCCCCAGCTCCCAGTTCCTTTCAGATGAATGTGAAATCCCGAAATCGGTTTCTCTGGTCGCCTGCCAAAAACATCTTTGCTAGTTTAGGAGATTCCACTTCTTTTCGTCCACTCAAACCAAATCGTTGTCCGGAAACGTCTCTTTTTGAAAAAAAGAGAGAAAAAAAAAAAAAAAAAAAAGTACCACGCTCTGCTAATAAAAATATGGGTTTTGACGACTGGTTGCCTGTCTACATATAAAGACAGAGCAAGGTTTTTGTAAATAAAAGTACATATGGAACTCCTCTTTAGTTTGCAACACGAGATGGAAACACATCCTTGCTTTCCTAATTTCAAATTCCTGGACTAACACTGCTGGCGATTATTTACTTACACTTTCCGAAACCTGTAGAGCAGAATAATGGTCAGAATTTAGAATTATACAAAACAAGAAAATTATTCCAGTGGTGCCTATATATATATTTATAAAACCTCCTTCAAAACATAACCTATAAAACTTCCTAGGAATCCTGTGACGCCGACCACAGCCTTGAAAGGACATCTGTCAATCTATCAAAGAATGGTTAAAGATTATCTCAATTACATCAGAGATTCCTTCAATGGACGTCTATGAATTCCTCGCATGAGGTTTGCGACTGTTTCAAATGTCATCTGTGAGTCCTTCCACGAACGCAGGCTAGATAAACCTTCAGGATACCGTGTATGTCAATCTTCCGAACGACGTCAATGGGTCTTTCGGATAACAGCTATAAATATCTAAATAAAATATACTTCGTTGAAACGTATTTAACTCCGCGAGCATGATCTTTAATAAATCAATCTGATCAAAACACCAGAAATCAGCTGTTTATCACGAAAAGATATAATTTGTGTTCTTTCTATTCGGTATCGTAAGATCTTTTCTTCTTCCCGACATCTCAAATTAATAGCAGAGCTTGGCACTGGTCCCCTCTGCCAAATTTCCTCGTTGTCCCTCCAGTAACGATTTTTTCCCTCTCTCTCTCTCTCTCTTTCAATTTTTCTTTTATGACTCCTCCACATTAAAGTCTTGCTGTACCGATGTTTTATTGCTGGAAAAATGTCCCATCTCTCTCTCTCTCTCTCTCTCTCTCTCTCTCTCTCTCTCTCTCTCTCTCTCTCTCTCTCGTCTTTTTACTTTCTCTCTTTCTCTCTCTCGTCTTTTTTTTCTCTCTCTCTCTCTCTCTCTCTCTCTCTCTCTCTCTCTCTCTCTCTCTCTCTCTCTCTCGTCTCTTTTTCTCTCTCTCTCGTCTTTTTACTTCCTCTCTCTCTCCTCTCTCTCTCTCTCTCTCTCTCTCTCTCTCTCTCTCTTTCTTCTCTCTGTCTCTGTCTCTCTCTCTCGCCTTTTTACCTTCTCTCAAACTGCAAACAACAATCAGTCTTTATTCCTCTGGATTTCTAAATGCAGTTTGCAGTTCGAAACTCTAATCCCGAAAGCCCAAACGTTGCTTTATGGACCACTGACCGGCTCAAAGTTTCAGAAACGAATCTGTAATTCTTTTTCAGTTGTATCGGGGTTCTAGGAGTGGTAAACTATACCGCAAAAAAAAAAAAAGTTCGCACAGTTATATAATCTTCAGTTCTATTCGATTCTCTTGTTTATTATGGTGCCTGTGACCTTTGGTAATGTGGCACCAGTCTCCCCCTCGCCAAGCAATCAATTAACCAGTTTAAAGCATACCGTTGTAAACACAAGGGAAGAAATGAATGTCAAGAGAGAGGATGTTTTTGCGAGTCTTTCACCGACCAGTATATAACGACTTGATCGTTTCCGAAACATCGTCGGCCTTAAACGAATTTCTGTAGTTTTCCATAAAATGGATGCTTAAAGTAAAGCAGCTAAAGAAAAGAAAGCTCCAATTTTGTTTTTATTGAGACGACAAAGGACAGCGCCAAACAGAACGTCCACAGAAACGGGAAAGAATACTATTGAACTTTCTCTTGAAGGTGATGACCAATTTGACTTCAATAGCGATGGAGTTATTAAGTATGGAAACACAAAAGGAAGAAAGAGAGCTCCTCGTTCCAGGAGTGAATGGAAACCATAAAGCATAAAACATATAAGCAACAATCGTCTACGAGAAACGATAGCCTACTTTCTTACAAAATACCAGCTTTATGCATCTACCCATTCCTTACAATCGTGAATATATTCGTGTAAAAAAATAAAATATTATTTTTGGCTCGACATAATTCAGGTTAAATTATCGCTACGATTATAATTCATATCGCCATCAACGTTATGATAAGATGCACAGTCGCTTTCGAGAAATGGACGAAGGCTCGTAAACCTCTTCAGCGACCCAGCCCACGTCTTTGGCGACCCAGTTCACGTCAGGCATTTTCGTGTCACACTTGTTCGAAGAAGACGGTGTGTTGAGTCATTCCTCTGACCTTTATTCTTTCCTAAAAGCTTTATGTTTTGGAGTTCATGCCTGCTTTCCTTCCTGGAGACCTCCGTCCCATTATTTTTTTTCTTATTTCTTTGTCAATTAACAAGTTCCTGTCTAGCACTGTAAAGTTTAGTCTCTGTTGGTTATTTCCTCTCTCTCTCTCTCTCTCTCTTTCTCTCTCTCTCTCTCTCTCTCCCTCTCTCTCTCAGTACACGCTTTTATGTATGCAAGCATAAATCTTTAAAAAAGAACTCCCCAAACTTTTACCACGTAAGAGAGGCACAGTTGACGTTGCATTGAGAATGAGGTACAGGCAATTTTGAGCGTATGAACGGAAGTGGGTCAAGAAGAAGCTGCAAAATAATGCCGAAATTATGAAAAGAAAGCAAAAATCAATACCACCAAAGGGAATGTGGCAAATACAAATGCATGAAATCCTACCCCAAAAAACGACATCACTACAGTAGGTAATTTTCAATAAAACACACAAAGATTACAGCTGATATATGTACGAACATATACGTTTGATTACAATTCCCTGGAATCAACAACGGTGATTATTGTGTAGAGCAGCCCCGGCTCAAGAAGGAAACATGGTTAACAGCGAATGCTATGTTAACTGAATAAAATTATAAATTAAATTTCATCACCTGATAAACATTTGAGTGTAACACACGACACGATAATGTGTGTTATGCTTCTCGAGATGAGAAAGACAGAAATGCAATTAAGAATTGCATTCTGTAATATATATATATATATATATATAATATATATATATATATATATATATATATATATATATATATATATATATATATATGGGGATACAATCCACAATGAAGTAAAATCCTCTTGTAGTTTAAAATATATAATCCTGTGCAAGAATCTATATTTAAACTACAAGAGGATTTTACTTCATTGTGGATTGTATCCCCATTTACTTAGAGGTACGACATAGTACCTGGCTTCTGCATATATATATATATATATATATATATATATTATATATATAATATATATATATATATATTACAGCTTTATTTTCAGGAAAATTTGCATGAATTTGATTGGACCCTTAAAGCCGTTCTCAACCATCTCAGGCTTTTCTCGAACTCCAAAACATTTCAAAAGGAACTTACGATATTAATTCAATTAATTCAGGACTATATTTTTCAACTCAAACGCTGAAGGTGGCTTTTCATATTTCTCTATTTAATACGAGCGAGAAAATCTTAAAACTACTGATTTTAGTTAATATTTCTTATTTTAAAATAGTATTACCTCTTCTTTCAGTAACGAAGCCAGGCACTTTCCAAATGAAACTAGGGAAAAGTAACACTACTTATCATGCAACTCAAGCATGCTTTGCAATTGCTCATTTTACTCAGGAGAAGTCTACAATAATGGGACATGATTTCTCATAAAATTGCATTTTCTTGTTTACAAATCAGTCTTCATTTAGCATCCTTACAATGATCTGAGATAGACATTGAAACAAAAGGAATTCAGATTAATGCAAAGAAGAACGATAAACAATTTTAGATCTTATGCTGGAAGAAAGAACTGAAATATAACAAATATCTGAAAATTAATAAGATCTTATGCTGGAAACAAAGACCTGAAATATAATAAGATCTTATGCTGGAAACAAAGAACTGGAATATAATAAGATCTTATGCTGGAAACAAAGAACTGAAATACAATAAGATCTTATGCTGGAAACAAAGAACTGAAATACAATAAGATCTTATGCTGGAAACAAAGAACTGAAGATAAATAAGATCTTATGATGGAAGCAAAGAACTGATGGAAAATAAGATCTTATACTGGAAACAAAGAACTGAAATAAGATCTTATGATGGAAGCAAAGAACTGAAAATAAAATAAGATCTCATGATGGAAGCAAAGAACTGATGGAAAATAAGATCTTATACTGGAAACAAAGAATTGAAATAAGATCTTACGATGGAAGCAAAGAACTGATGGAAAATAAGATCTTATACTGGAAACAAAGAACTGAAATAAGATCTTACGATGGAAGCAAAGAACTGATGGAAAATAAGATCTTACGATGGAAGCAAAGAACTGAAAATAAAATAAGATCTTATGCTGGAAACAAAGAACTGGAGATAAAATAAGACCTTATGCTGGGAACAATGTTCACAGGGACTTATCTCCTAACCTACTACAATATTTTAGACGCAAAGCAAATCAATCGACTGCCACCAAGGACCCTTTATGAAACGAAGGCGGCCATACCTTATACGTAAAACTCCCAATCGTCTCCTTTCCCACCCACTAACCCACCCACACTCAGAGGGAGAAGGAGAGGGGGGGGGGGGTGGTAGGGAAATCTGCAATGACATAGTTCTCCACCTCGCTAATTATTCTTTGGTTATTTGGTGATTGATTATTAGCTGTTATTTATAGCAGCAATGAATCGAGGAGCGAAAACCCCCGTCTGCAGCGTCATGAAGTTAAAGTTGCACTCATGTTGCGCCCCAAGGCTGCTTTTAAAGTAGCGTTCGCCTCCGGCGGACGAAGGCCTTTTACGATAATGAAGAATCGTGACAGACACTTGCTACGACGCTGAACAATCGAAGGGTGGCAATACATTAATTAACAATAGCGGGGACAGGAGGGTTCAAAATCATTAACGATACCTATCGATTTACACCAATGAAAGAGAACTACGTAGAAAAGTTTCACGATGGCGATGGATTTAAGTAACTATCCTGTTAAGATTTTGAATAATCAGAGGGTTGGCAATCTTGCTATGACGATGAACAGTCTATGTGTAGTTGAAGAAACGAAGGAGGAGCATGGCGCTCCCAAATGTGTACTTCTGGATAGTATATTAGTTCTCTTTAAATTTAAAGAGAACTAATATACTATCCAGAAGTACAATTTAAACAAAATAAACTATTTTGTTTAAATTGGAGGGTAGTTATAACTTAACAAAAGCAGGGACAGAAGAGTTTCAAAATCATTTATGACACCGATCGTTTTGCATCAATGAAGGGCAGCTAAGAACGTTTTAGGATAAAATTTAAGTAATAATCATGTTGATGTGACGAAGAATGCAAGAATACCAACTGTCATCCCTCGAAGAAGACGAAGAACACTGTCTGTCTGTCTGTCTTTCTCCTATTAACAATGAAGTCATCTTCGAGATTGTGCTCAGCCTACCCTGAAAAAGTCTTACGCCGCACAATCCACTGGAGAAGTAAAGGTTTAATGTTTTACGAGTTGTTTTTGTTAAAATTTTTAAAGGCATGAGGTTTTGTCTTCGGGCGACACGTAAAAAAATTCTTTTTCTTTTTTTTCATCTCCTTTTGTCATCTTTCTTGAATACGGCACCTTTTATTTTTCTTAGCTTTTTTTTGGTCATTAGTGTGAGCGTTTTAATTTGTCCCATTTTCTATATATACATTTACCATTTTTTGTGATCTAGAAACCCTGTAAAATTATTCACATCAGCGATGACGTAGGAATGAGGAAATTCATCCCCAACGATGTGGATTTTACTGAACTCATTTGAGAAAGAGAAAAAAGTCAATGATTGACAGAAAATGCACAAGACAGTCCTAAAACTCACGATCATCACATAAGAAAAATAATGGATTAATTTGAGTCTTCTATGTTTATTTTATTGTTTTCCAATAATAATAATAATAATAATAATAATAATAATAATAATAATAATAATAATAATAATAATTGAAAAAGAAACCCACAAATTCAATTTGTAACTTGTTTACTTCTAAGTATTTACATTTAGTTTTTACTCCACACTCGAGTACTTTCAGGCCCTTCTGTGGCCCATTCTCAAGAGATGTTGGGATGTTAGCCTGGGTCAAGGCCCAGCAGCAGTCTTCTGGAACTTCTTCTCGTTGTGCTGTCATTTATGCGATGGCTGTTCTGGTTTTCTTGAGAGTTGCCAATCCCCTCTTGTCGCTCTGATATCCTGAGCTGATGGTCAATGGGATTCACCCTTGTGGTAAGGGTGTGGTCACCGTAAGTCTGTTGGGCAGGAAACCTAATCTCCAGGTCAGCAGGGTCAATCTTAGCTTCTTTTAATATCAAAGCTCGGCTTATGGGATCTTCTGAGGTAAAACCTTTGTTTCCTTCAATTACTTTGATCTCTCTGATAAGCGCACCACCTTCTACTACCCTCCTGTGACTAATTTTGTTGCTTTTGTATATAAGCCTACTGTTTTTGAAATCCATCTATGGTCATTTTCCCAACAATGTCTAGCTATAGCAATAATAATAATAATAATAATAATAATAATAATAATAATAATAATAATAATAATGCCCTGGATTTTTCATGACCAGCCACTGGAACAAATTTCAACTTGTAAAACACCAAACAGCGCAATGAATTTCATCATTCTATTTTCAACTCTCTCTCTCTCTCTCTCTCCCTCTCTCTCCTCTCTCTCTCTCTAACCGTCCGGGGGCGGAATGACACATGACTAGCAGATATTTTAGGATCCACATCTATAGGACCTAATATGATGTGACTGCTTTAGGAGATGATTTCAGTCTTCTCAGCCATTTGCTGCTTTCCCCTGTAAATTGCCTTTTTTTTTTTTTTTTTTTTTTTGCGGGGATGGGGGCCTGGGAGTGAATCTGGCTTTGATCCCGAGTTAGTTTCTCCTCTATCAACGAACGAGTAGTTTATACACGAATATGGATATCTGAGTGATATTCAACTCAAGTCATTATGTGGGTCAAAAGGAAATTAAGCTCTGTAGTAATTACTTTGGACTTAGTAACCTTAACGATTGCTGATGGACAATACATACGTACGAACTTGATGATGCGTGCTACGCTGCGCTGTAACCCAGCGCTGCCCGTCATGTCTCCCCTACTCTTCAGATCACCTACCTACTCCGGACAAACCAGTTTGCATGTGGTGGGTGGCTGTGTCATACCTCCACTACTGTCCCCTGGGAGAGGTCAAACAACATTCACTCGGATTTTATGATTATAGATTATATATCGCGATATTTTTTCTAACCCAGTGACTATGGTTCTGATTTGCCGATCGGTTCGCCAATTCTGGAATTGTGAAGAGTCATTGATAATAAATCTTTAAAATGGTTTACGTTTCGATAATTTTTTAGTCACTCAGTTTCTGGGTCCCGTTTTGGTTTGACGGTTATCGGGCATTAATACTTACAGGAAATTCGATCCTCCCGAAATAATATATTTTAACAGGCCTTATATCTTTTTTTTTTATATATATAATTTTCCATTAGTATAGTTTTTGTCATTTTTTTCTGGTAATTTATATTCCATATGGTACATACCTACCGAAGCTTGAGTACTTAGTGCAAAGCAGTAATTAAATTTTGGCCTTTTGAATCACAAGTAATCGTCACTCTGAGCACACACTATCGTATTTTTGCCAGTACATTTTTAAAGCGAAAGAAACATGGAGGATTCGAGTTCAAATGCCTCGGAGGAGTGGACGGGGAATTTCAACTGACAGTCAAATTCTCAACTTCATATTGGCGAGATGGAGTAGGCTATAGATGTCATGGCAATGTATAGTATAGTATAGTAGCTGGTAGTTATTTTATACATTTGCTCTTAATTATTATAAATAAATTACTGAACTTCGAACAATTCTTTTTTCTTACTCTCAACATACTCTGTAATGCCAAGAAAAATGCTGGACGGAGATCGTACCGCACGCCAAGAGCATAAGCATTTCAAGAACGACGGATATATTGGGTCCAAATCGGATCTAATCAATCAACCAATCGGTTGCCCATACAACCCCTCGGAGGAGGCGTCTGTCTCCTGCCGCACGTGTGCGGTAATGTTGCCAACCATCTAAGAGCTCCTTACCCTACCTAGGCACTGAAATTACCCTACTTTCACTGTCATTGTTCCCTAAACCCGGCCTTAAGATATAAATATTAATAAATTTGTTGCTAATTGGTTACTTTTTAATCAAATGCAAGACAAGCATGTTGAAATTACGCTACTACATTTTGCTCAGATTTCGTGACATACCCCGTTACCGTGCAGACCCAGATTTGAGGCTGAATTACCCTATGCATGGGGTAATTACCCCACGGTTGGCAACACTGGTGTGCGGTGTTGCTGCCGAGGGAACGGCGGGACACCTTCAAGCATCTCCCCCGGGAGACAGGCAATGTTTCGGCGGAGTTAAAGTGGGTCAAGATCAGATGTAAAAGTAGAGCTGTTGGTAAAGGCGGCTGGTCCTTGTTCCATCATTGATCTCTGAGGAGAGAGAGACACACACATGCAGTTGCTGAGTGTCGCTAGACGCTAAACTCAAAGTTTTTTGCCGTTGTTTTGGGAAAAGGCGAAAGAACTAATTGTGTGTTCGAGGAAGTAGGCTATTCCGACAGTTTTGTTGACGTAGAAGTGTTCGAAAGAGAAACTCGTTTGATAATTGCTTTTAGAGATTGGAAAGCGAGATTTATATTTCGTGACTTTATGGAAACTTGCACAAATTAGACATTTTAAAAGTGTTTTTAAAGAAGTGAAAGCGAGACTTAAGTTTCATTTCATAAAAAGTTCACAAATTAAAATATAGTTATCGTAGCATAAACAAATAACAGCGGTAAGTCATCGAGATGACTTCAAGATCGCTGTTCACAACAACGGTGAATTACACTTAACAGGAGGAAGTGTTGCTTCAGCTACTTTCCGGATTCCCGCCAGCAGCGCCATCCCATTTTGAGGAATCTAGAATAAAATTTTATCCTTCCCCAGTATCCTTAGGAATATTCACTCTCACTAAGCCTAGGAAAGTTGGGCAAGGTTCGATGCTTTAGCCGATTTTAATCCAGACTTAATTGACATTATATATATATATATATATATATATATATATATATATATATATATATATATATATATATATATCCTTCAAGTATAAAAGACCCATTGAAACACTCTGGTTTAAAGCTAAGGACTATATTGAGGTGGACCAACTTCCAACATTATCACTACTTGATAAGGGTGGAAGTTGGTCCTATGAAATATAGTCCTTAGCTTTAAACCAGAGTATCTTAATGCGCCCTTTTATACTTGAGACTTATCCTGTTTTAACAGGAGAATTTTTTTTACACACACACACACACATATTTGCGCATTGTGTGAGAGAGACAGAGAAAAAGAGAGAGAGAGAGAGAGAGAGAGAGAGAGAGAGAGAGAGATGAGAGAGCGTTGCACTTCATTATTGGTATAAATTTCATAATTTGTTTTAATCTTGCAATCGGCAGTATCTTTCTCAGCGGCGGTATTGAAGTTTCGTCAGAGTAACAGAACATCAACCAATTATTTACATGAATGGTTCACTTCGCTTGCAGTATATCACTTTGTCTAAAATTATTATTGTATAGATTATTAATAACCGTCACCTCGCAGTCTTTAGCCATCTTATTAATGTCGTCTTCCTCTTCTCCCTCCCGCAGGTATGGTGACATGGTTCCCCACACGCCCACCGGGAAAATCGTGGGCGGTGTCTGTTCACTGTCCGGTGTGTTGGTGATCGCGCTACCTGTACCTGTCATCGTCTCGAACTTCTCAAGAATTTACCACCAGAACCAACGGGCAGACAAGAGAAAAGCACAGAAGGTATGACGCCATCTACAGCGGAACTCTGTTACTTTCACTCCTGTTGATCTTGACCTTCTTCTTCTTCTTATTGTCAAAATAGTTTAACGAGACTACTGAGCTGAGTATCAGCTCTCAAAGGGCTGGCCCGATCTTTTAGGATTTAATGGAATATATACCAGGTCTAGGCAAGCCCTGGACCAAATAGGTCACGTTGTTCTAGTTACTTCTAGAGATATTTCCCTTATTTCTTTTTTTATATTGGGGTAGTAGTGGAGGGTGAATACTCAATTAAAATGGCTCTCCAAGGAAATGTTCCAAGTTATCTTGATCCTCTGGATCTAAAGACTTATTTTCCAAGTAATTCATTTGCTGAATAGGTTTTGTTTGCCTGATCACCAAAGACGATACCTCGACTTGCATTCCGCAAGAAAAGGAAGTAGGATATTTTCATTTTGTCTGACAGAGACATTTGAATTTATTTCCTATTTATTTTTGATTGGCTCGTATTCAGCCTCAGATTTCATAACTATATTATTTATCGTTTCGATACTCTAGTATTTTTTCTCCTTGACGCTTTTCCTTGTTTGATCTTGATTCTGAGAGGATTCCATTGACTAAATTCCACAAAGAAAAATCTTTGTGAGAGTATCTCTTAGATAAGGCCTTCTCTTTGTTATGGGAAAAGTGCCCTTTTTCTCCCGGTATTCTTGAGACACGGTTCCACTCTTTACCGAGAGGACCCAAAAGTCATACGAGGTAATGCACAGCCGAAGCATTCGCCCATTTTGGTCTGACTAAGCCAGTGCCAGCTTTCCGAAGGAAGAAGAAGAATGGGAACATATTGATGCTTCAACTCAAGAGATTCATGGCGCTTCCTCGTCGGTAAATGTTTGATCTCGGCTAAGAATATAGTCCGAGAGATACGGTTGAGTATGAGAAAACTTCAACCGAAGTTAAATGCAGTTCGCCTTCCCCAGCTGAAACCAAGTCTGTTTCTTAAAATCCCTTGAATTTGGGAAAGTTTTAGATCCAGGTAGCACCGCCGGAGTTCTTGATCCACGTTCTGATGATAGTTCCTTTGGAGTCCTTAACCCCGGTTAATAACGTTGAATTTTTCTGTGAACTATTTTCGACAGGAAACGCCATCAACAACAGTTTAGGAAGCGACTGATGGTTGAGTTCTGGTTTTGGTTTCTGTATCGCTTCGAATTCTCATATTTCTCTCTGCTATGTCTAATAAACTTCCTCGTGGTATGTATCCTGTTTCTTTCAATTTTGCACTGTGTCATGATCTAACAGGGGATGATTAATTGTAATCAGTTTGATCATTTGAGTGTACATTTAAATCACATGTTAATCCATTTCTTTCCCATTACAGGAGCTAGTTTATTATTGTTAATTTCTCATTTTGCAGAAATATTCTAGGTTGTATTGCTAACAACTTTGTTGACTCACACAAATACGTAGACCCAAGAGAACTTGGAGAGGACTGCCTGAAATGACAAAATTTCGCACCCACAGTTATTAAGAAAATAATTCAAAAGCTATCAAAGGAGAAAGCTTGATATTTGGGCATATGTTCATCTATGTACACAGATGTGAGAAAAAATATCTTAAGCAGACAGGAGAATGCTGGGTATTTCGTTAACAAGAGGAACTGAAAAAAAATGCTGACAAAGTCTGATGAGCAAAATTTTGGCCGACGGAAGACGAAAGGGCAAAAAATAATCAAAACACTTTCTTACTTGACGTAAAGTCAGTATTTTAGTAAACACGCGTGCCTTTTTGAGTGTGTAACTACCACTAAATAAAAAGGTCCAGTTGACAGACTGGTGGCTTACGAGCTATGGCCGTCACAATCGTATATCTAAAAAAAAATATCTTAAGTCACAAAAATGTTAACAGTGTCTACATAAGCCTACTAGCACAAAGATCAAGGAACACACTGACGCAGATTTGGCGTAACTTTAAGACCCATTCGAAATGAACTAACCAATATGCCTGGTGAAAATCTACTAAGGCACCTAAGAGGAGATTGCTTTCCAAGTCCTTTCTAATTGCCAGTCTTTCAGTGGAAATCATATCTAAAAATATTACGAAACAAAGAGATTATGAAGTTATTGAAACTACTGTAAATTATTAATCAACCTGGCTGATGTTTCTTCCTTCTACTTCGTAGCTCAAAAATAATATATATATATGATATATATATATATATATATATATATATATATATTATATATATATATATATATATATATATATATATATATATATCTTGTGATAGAGACTCACAAAAAGGATTATTCAAAGACGTACAAGAAATAGGGATGGAAATGTTTAAAGTATATGCACCATGGATGCATAGAGATGAACAAAGATGAAAGACTCTATATATCAACTTAAGGAATATCTAAACATATATAAAAACTCTCAACGTCCTCAATATTCATGCACAATGAATGTTCGAAGATTGAGAATGATTGTTCAATAAAGCTGGCGATTTAAAGAATGTTAAATAATGAGAAAAAATTAAGCTGGATTTCTTGTAAGAATCCTGCAGATTCCCCCTAAAAGGATACGACGCCAGATGACGTCATTACAGCCTGTTTGACAGGTAAGGTTTCATGACAATCATTTTCATATTATTATTTATTATTATCAATTAATTCGTCTCTATTCCCATGGAATATCGTTGGAATATCCGCGTTGAGGCGAAGAAGCAATACGGAAAATAGAAAAGTGAAATATCTCCTTTTAAAGAATTAGAAAAAGAAAATGTATACGCCCTAACCTACTCTGCTGGCTCTCAAGCCTCAGTGTGACCCAGAACCGCCCCACCTCCCACCGGCCACGTCACCTTTATTTTACTGCCTTCTCATTCAAACCTAAATGTACTGATCTCAAATGTTCTATGGTAAAGATTCTTTAACATTTGTAAACAAAAGTAGTTTTGTTTTGTATTCCCAGTTCATATTTATAGAATCGATAATCAAAAACAGATATGAACGGGCAACATATTAAACTTAATATGATCAAGCCGATAATCTTAATCGATTTCGTTACGTTCAAGTACACAATAAGATCAGTTTGCTTTGTACCAGATTGATTACATTCAAATAAAGCAGATACTCGCCAGGTATAAGAATATGATAATAAGCAAGGAAAAATAAATGGCGTGTACAAAAAAAAAAAAAAATCAATAAAAATGACAAAGGCAACCAGACGTTGATAGAAGACAGAACTCACCAAGTTCACTTACAAATTTTAGTTAGAAAGAGAGTAGTAGGAAAAAAAAAGCACATGCTCCTTCACTTTACAATGCAAGCTTAAATTTAGGCGCAAGCATGCAAGATACAGATACGCCCACAAGCACTGCACATTCTCGCACCCTCACTCGCTCAAGGGATTTTAGATTATGGATTAGTAACTGCGCACTTAACCCTGCACTCGTAGCAACAACTTTCAACGCTGGAAGCTTAGAACAGGACATTTCTCTTTGTATGAAAAGTTAAAATAAATACAAACTGAATTGACAAGATCTCACTGACTTTTGTAGAAAAAATAAAGGAAAAAATACAACCCTACTATATCAAGATCTCACTCATGTTTGTAGAAAAAATAAGTGAAAAAATACACTCTTATGATGTCAAGATCTCATTTATGTTTGTATAAAAAAATGAAGTGAAAACATTGACCCATACAATCTCAAGATCTCCATGTTAGTGGAAAAAAGCAAAGGAAAAAAATACAAACTTACCATATCACTTATGTTTGTAGAAAAAGAAGTGACAAATGAAATCCCAAACTCACAATATCAAGATCTGGCTTTGCTTGTAGGAAAAAAATAAAGTGAAAAAAAAAACATACTATCCTGTGATATCAAGATCTCACTTTAAAAAAAAGTGAAAAAACACAACTCTACAATATCAAGATCTCACTTGTTTGTATAAAAAAAACAGTAAATGAATTGCAGGCAAGGTAGCAGACACTCATAATGAAATATTGCCCACCAATGAAAAAGCAGTTTTGTTTACATGAAGTTACAGAAGAACATTCAGACAAATGCACATGTAATCCCCCACGCACCGTTGCATAGTGTTATTAGCAGGAATGATACATCTTGGATTCTCCGATTCGACGGATGTTTAAAAAAAAATATTATAAAAAAAGACAGACCGACCAACCGTTGGCCACGACAAACTAAACACTGATTTCCCCTTTAAGGACAACACCGCTTCCCCTCACCCGAAGGAGGGAAGGGAGTGCTTTAATTTAAAGGGGTTATACGCCCTTACTACTTTGATGAAGATCAAGCCCTCGCCAGGAACCGAACGCAGTGTTGTTCTCTGTCCTTAATAAGAAAACAATTCCCTAGAGCTTATTTTTTCCTTGTTTACAAACAAATATCGCCTTTAGCGTGTAAACAGTTCCTTTTAACTATCTTTTCGTTCTGTATTCATAGAAAAAAAAAGTTCGGTGCTGAAAAATGAGTCAAAATCATTTAGCATTACACTTGAATGAAATAAACTTACCGAGTGAATGCAAAACAAAGCCTCATTAGAAAAACGAAAAGACTTCCTCTTTTCATTAAAGGACCCACTTAACACGAGGCTTGTGCTCTTAACCTACTTTTCTGAAGCCGAGACAAAACGACGAAGTGTGTTTTTGTTTGTGCGTCTTTGACATCAAACAATGAATTATTCAGAAACTCCAGTAAACATTCCACCTACTTTGGAAGTTACGGGACAGAATATGGCCGGTCACACGAATCGACAGAATAACAAAAGATTACCCTTTGGCTGCATAGCTCGTCTTAATTACCTGCGACAATGAAAGTAGTCTTGTATAATTACTAGAATAATGCAGGACCACTAGTCTCTAATGTAAAGCCGAAAGCACTTCAGGGAAACACTCTTGAAGGCACCTGACGAATACTTTCAGGTTTAAAAAGTTATACAAATGAATTACGTGAAAAGCAAAAAAAACATAACATGAGTACAGTAGTCAATATCGAATGAGATGAAGATTATACTTATGAAAATGTCGGTTATTTTATTAGAAAACCAACAAATATAAACGTTTCAATGCAAACTGTCCTTATGAAAGATTTTTGTCGTTTTTTATTCCAGTCATTCTCCTAAGCCCGAGGAATCGAGTTGCTGAAAAACATTCACAAGTAGATAAGCTGTGGTAGTGTTTCTCCTCTGTGGTAAGAATCTTCTCCAGGCCAATACTCGAGTCTCTCTCCATTCAATGAGACTAAATATACTTTTGAGGCCGAGTTCTTCCGAAACGATATACACAGAATCTCTTCATGAAATACTTCAAAGAAAGCGTATAGCAACACGAATATGAAACCGTTACATGAAAGCAACATGTTCATCCCCTAAAGGTCTCCTTCTTGACCCAATAGCTGCAAGAATCATGTACCTATTCAATTCACTCCAAGACTACTTTCATTCACTCTCCCTCAACAAGATATTTCATTCGTTTTGTTTTCCATTACTTCTCCCACATCCAGATATTTATTCCCTTTAATTTCATTTCTCTTACAGAGAAGCCCCAGCTTTTATTTATTCATCATAACAATCTCATGACTCGCAAATCCTCGATACCAACAGAGAAGACACGATATACCGTGTACTACAGGCTTCAACAAAAGCTGCTCTTCTTTTTGTTTTGAGTTTTCTTGCTACCAATGGTGCCGACTAGAAGTCCTAGAAGAGAAAATCCACCGGCAATCATCTAGTTTTTCATTCACTTGGAATTTTACTGCCATGTACGATGTGAAAATCTGATATTTTACTTTTGAAGGAATTTTCTTGAGAGAAAATGTCCCGTTACAATATTTCATCTTTTGTTACTTATTTATGTGATTAATAACTTTCCTTATTTTCAGGTTGAAAATATTTTTTAAGTGTTTGTGTAAAATAATATAATACCTGGTTATCCCTAAATCTGTGCATTTGTATGATTTAAGTTCATGACATTTTGGGACTAAAATGGCGTTCTGGTGATAATAATGAGACTTCGTGTTCCATAACTATTCCTTATTTCTGAAAACAAAAAATCCTCTATGGAATGTTACAGAAAAGAAAAAATTAACTCGGGCAACTGTCAGGAAATTTCGTCAAATTATTCTCTGGTGGCAGCAATATTAGTTTTCAGTCCTGATTTGAGGAGCCAGTTGCCATTATAATACTTATATTTTAACTTCTTTCCCGACTGCAAGTATATGTAAAAAAAAAACACAAATAACTAAAAAATAAAACAAAATAATTCATGTTAGTTTCAAACCAACCAGGCTTTGAATTTTTATCTTTGCAGTTATTTTTCATCGATAGTGCTAAAGTTCTCTTCCATTCCACTCTTTCAGCATTCTAGATACTTTCTCGCCACTATCACCAACCCACTCCATGATATAAGACCTTTTCTCTTTTACTACTAATTTGTAGCCGTATCTCTTCTCAATCCATAATGAAAATTAAAATATAACCAATGAATAGATAAGTCCCCTTTTGCTTACCGCCCACTTCTGAGCAAAACTAAGCTCTTAACAATTAATTACCTTCAGATACTTTATGATGTGCCTAGGAAATGTCCATAACCAGTAAGCTATAGCATATATTTTTTCAGTCGAAAACCTTGAGCAACATAACGACAGGAACATCAGACATATGTAATATATTCAAGACTATCTTGAACATTTTAAGGCCTTGCTCTGTCAGAAGGTTGAATTAACTTCATTCACAGATTTTTACGATCGAAACGTTTGAACAAAATATGAGGACTATCCTGAATTAAGTACGATGTTCAAGATAACTATTTTGAACATTTCAAAAGCTTTGCGCTGTGGGTAACTTTAGTCAGTTGGCTTTCAGGATTTTCACCCGGTAAGTTTAAACGAAATAACGTAGGAAGTATCATAATTTAAATTGTTCAAGGCAATTTTGTATATTTTAAAAGCTTCGCGTTTGCAGCACCTTATTAAACTGACTGAATTATGTCATGTGAAGTGTTTTCATAGCAGAATGAGAAGTTAAAATCGGATTTTTTATTGACCGATATTTTTCTGTAATTAAAAAAATAAGGGAATAAGGATGTTACACTGTTATTGTTCCATCTATATCCCCTTTTGTAGGGGGAATTAATAGTTTCTTGAAATATCTGAGTGAAGTAAATAGCAGATTCTTGTTAAGTCCTCCTAGATTTTTGCTCCTTCTCGCAAAGTCTTATTTCCCCCAAAAAAACTTTTTGATAACATTGGTCCCTTTCAGACCTTTCACTCCCACAGCAGCTTTCCTCCCACTTTCTTTAGGCTCAGACCCTGACAATAGCTATGGAACACAAAGTTTAATTAATCTCCTGCCAGGCCTCCTCCTCCTCCTCCTCCTCCCTACCCCGGTAGGGAGATCCCGGGCACAACCAACCACACTACTAAACAGCGAATGTGCTTGTGATGTTCAATTACCACTTGGGGATATGTGTCAAAAAGGTGCATGCGTTAACTGAAATAAGTTGTTGAACCATGAAGTGACATGAAGACTTAAAACAAATTTTTCTGTGCAATTTGCAATGCTCACAATGATGATGTTTGTAAATATGTCTTTATTATTTATATCTGTTACTTAACCAGTTTTAATTACAGGTACTAATATTACTATTGTAGTTTCGCTGCCCTAAGTATTCATCTAAAAAAAAGAAAACTAATTAACCCAATGAGTGCTCTAAATATATTTCCAACGATATCTACTTGGGGTGGGGGAAGGGCGGGGTGGCGTCCGGGGGGAAACACTGCACATCACACTAGTAAATAAACTATGATCTTGGATCTTAAAAAAATATATTCGTCATTCTTGATACGCAATAAGCTTCAATAAAGAAAAACTGTAGTGTTTTTATGCTTTTCCAAATCAATTTGTTTAGAATCTTAGAATCCATGAGAAAAGTTCATAGGTTAAGGAAAAGACCTCATTGAGTCTTAAAAATAAATCACTTGAACGGCTTCAAAAACGGTTTCTGTCTGATTGGACTGCAAAGTCACGACACAGTAGATAGTATATATATACAATGCAAGCAGGCTCTTGTGCAACCTAGCGAGTTCCGAAGCGGAGAGCTGGTAGACAGAAACCAGTGAACATATTCGTGCAAGCTGAACTGCACCGTAGCGTTAGGAGAGCATATAGTATATAAGCTGTTTGCCACCCGAGTCGTTAGCTGGTGATGTGCGCTTGGTAACTGCGACGCTACGGTTTTTAGTGTAAATACGTAGTTTCATTCTATTTTTTTCAGCGTTTGCTATTAGTAGATCAGTGTTCAGCGGCCAGCCTCCAAAATTCACGCTTTTATTCCAATAGATTCACCGCTTTATGGTCTTGTTTGAAGCTTCTTGGGTATCCGGATCGGACGATCTTGACGTAACCAGGATGATTAAGTCCTATTAAATTGCTTTATGATGTGGAGTCGTTACGCCCGTTTTCTGAATTGGTCTCTAGATCAATTACATTCTATTCATCGTTGTTTACTTTTAAATTCTACATGCAGCTCAGTATTTACCACACGATAGATTCCGTTATTGATGATATAGCGGTTAATAAACGGTGCCACACCTTGCAGTCTCAGAATCTGGGTTTTCTTTATATGAACGATCAGTATTAGTTAGTATAAATGGTCAAGTAATTAACAAATTTTATGAATTAAATCTTATAATTATAAAAAGACAGGTAGTTGGTTTAAATAAGGAATGTACTCGTACACTGTAAATGGGTCGTTGCTGGTAGTTTACACAGACTGGGTGTAATTCGTTCAATTAAATGATCCCTAACAATAATTAAAATGATTAAGCCACATTAACTACAATAGCCATGAAACCCCACACAGGTTGACGTATGGAACCGATAAGAATCCTACGATTTTATCCCTGTGTAATGGCTGCATCTTGGGTTCCTTTCTTTATAATGTTGTTTAGGAAAGGTACATAAAAATCCTCTTACGTTAGGCATAGTAAATAATATAATCGGAAGTGAGCCTGTGACGGAAAGGTCTGCGACTCATTTTACCAAGAATTTTCAATGAAGGTTGTTTTAGACACCACAACTGCCTTCAGGAGTGAGTGGACACTTTCGTCCAGCATTTTAAAGCAGATGTCTCTCATGTCTTAAAAAGCAGATGTCTCCCATGTCTTAAAAAGCAGATGTCTCCCATGTCTTAAAGCAGTGGTTCTTAACCTTTTTGTTACCCCGCACCCTCTTAGAATCGATCCTTTCTTTCACGCCCTCCCCTTCCATCTATGAGTAAAATTCCCTCCCATATTTAAAGGGAAATTTAAAAAAATGAGAAAGAGAAGGGTTTTCGAGGATAGGAAGGGAGGTCAATTATTATAAAACACTATAAGCCCAACGAGCCTAACTAGAGTAGTAGACTCTTGGAAAGTGACGTCACAAGGCGATACTTTTACATTTGTTCATAAGCTTCTGAATAGTAGTTCCTCACTCTAGTTAAGAGAATACCGAATATAATTAGAGAATTTTTTTTTCATTTTTCCCTAGGGCTCGCGCCTCCCCTGGAAATTGCAGACGCCCCCCAGGTTAAGAACCACTGTCTTAAAGGATGTATCAAGTTCATATTTCATACTTTATGACATTTGGCACGGGGAAGAGAACCAAGACTATACAGGCTTCAAAATGACCAGTACTACATGTAGGGTACATAGGATTAGCAATAGCCCTGGAACGTTCCCGATTTCGACCAGATGGAGCCTTTGGACCACATGGAGCCTGCACGGCTCAGAGAAACGTCCCCCTGGATAGCTTTCGTTTCTGACGAGACAGCACCTTGATGAGACTAGTAAATAATCCCACAGCCTTAGGAAGTAGTTTTTAAGTTGGGTACGGTCAGAGATGCAGCCTACGAAACAGACACAGTACAAAGAAACATTGCTTTTATCGATGGTAGGAACGAGGGAAAACATAGACTGCAATGTTCTGAGAACGATAGTGGAAGAATTGCTGTAATAGTACTGCCCATTATTAGAAGCCAAAGGTCAGGTACAGGAAGATGTTTAGCCTTAGAGTTAATAGGGTAAGAACTGCCAAGCACTCAATTAGGGAGAAAGTGTCTCTAGTCAAAACACATTTTCCATTACACCAAAGATCTTTCTCTATTTTTTCTAGATGTACAAAACAATACCATCACTGATTTTTCTCACAGCCACTGAATATATATTTTTTACATTTTTTCAAGATAACATTTTTCTTAGATATTTGTATGCATTGTCCTCTATATGTTTTTGAGTACAATTTCCAAGAATCGGTACAACACTGCACAATTTTTTAATCAAAGTACATTTTTTACAGTACTGTGAAGAACATTTAGAAGTGACTTGTATTACAGAACTTTAAATATGTTTCTTTCTTCACCACTTTTACTTTCTTCTTCCACTTCTTCTTCTTCTTTGTGACTCACTTAGAAACCTGCATCCATCCTTCCCTTCCCTTTAGCGTTACAGTTTAAATATCTGTCTCCAACTATAAACCCCAAAGGCCCTGAGTCGCTTTCGGCCTCCTAACCTCACCACTGACATATAACCTCACTCTCTTCCCCAGCGAGCACTCCAGAAACGCGAGGAACAACAGGCGAGTTTGAACTTACAACGTCTGTAGAAGGGGATTGAGGGAGCAGAAGTAGGGCAAGGAAAAAAAAAATAAAAAAAAGTCTTATGATTATAAAATGGGCACACTTTTGTTTTTCGGTTTCGCTATGGAAGCCTCCACACACAATATTTTTTTTTTTAAATTACACGCTGCATCTCCATTAAGCTCACAAGGCCGCTACCGATATCTTAGGCCTGCTTGCTTTTCTGTCATTTTTATTTGAATGGGAATGTTGGTTACTCTAAGTCTAAAAAAAAAAAAGAAGGCTACCAGACTATGTTCATGCGTCCTGTACATGTGGACTGGTGTTTTTGGTCTGTCTTGAACCTCAAAAGCAGCTCACGGCATAAATGCAGCTGCCGAGATCGTAAAATGCTTTAAAGCACATATACTCTTTGGCCTGCAAATTTTGTTCATTTCTTGAGCGGAATCATAGCTTTATAAATGAACAAAAAATATTAAGCCCTATAGTGACAGGACCTCGGCCACGCTGGTATAGGACTGCCATGCAAGGTAATGCATTATTTCTTTGACGTTTATTATACACATTAAAAGACGCAGTGAACCAAAGGATTCGAACGCAACTAACCCCCTGTTCCTCTCGTCCTTCTCAATACAGAAAGCGCGCCTAGCTCGCATCCGAATAGCTAAGGCGTCGTCGGGAGCCGCCTTCGTCAGCAAGAAGAAAGCGGCCGAAGCCCGACTGGCCGCCCAGGAGAGCGGCCTGGAGATGGATGAGTTTACCAAAGAGGAAGACATCTTCGAGCTGCAGCATCATCACTTACTCCGTTGCCTTGAGAAAACCACGGTAAGGATCGCGTCGTCTCTTTTGTATGCTCTCCCTGCGGGATGTTGTGGTTAGAATCTCGAGGTAAAATGCTTCCACTCATTAAGCTGAACTTAATATCATTATTCCTTTTCAGGATGCTGGAAATGCTTTTTTGTTTAAGGAGAAAAGTTCATACAAACTCATAGGGACTATGAAAGCATTACATTATACCTATTAAAATAAGGTGTAATGTAGGATTTTAACTAAGAACATAAGATAAGGAACACAAGAACTGACAAGTGAAGAACTGTATGTGTTTAGAATGGGGATGGGTTATCTGGATCAAGTGTTTTTTTATGAAAGTTGTGAGAGAAGTTTGAAAGTAGAGGGTAAAAGCTGTACGTACTAGCAAATATGGACCTGGAAAAAGCATATGTAAAAATCAATAAAACAGCAATATGGAGGGACCTGATGATGTATGATATATAATCCAAGTTTTTTGAGATCATTTAAAACTGAATCATATTTTTAAAAGGGAAGTCAGAGAAAAGTAGAAGATATAGGTGAAAAAGGGTTATAAATAATGGGTGTTGGCTGATGTTTGCTTATGACACAGTCAGTCTGGGAATTATGAAGAGGGACGGCTGAGACTAGTGTATGAATTTCGATGCGTTTGCAATATGAGAAAATAAAGCAAATATGGTGAGTAAGGAAAAAGTTACGATACTACAAGGAAACCAAGAAGATGAAACAATGAATGCTGATATGTTTCAAGGAATTGTCGAGTCAATTCTCCTTTATGGAAGTGAAGTGTGGATACTGAATGAATGCTAGTGACATTTTTTTTCACTAGCGTTCATTCAAAATCCACACCTAAAAAAATTGAAGCTGTTAAGATGAACAGTCAGCATGGTTTATGTGGTGTAAGATGGAGTGAAACGTGGAGAAAATAGAGGACGATACTTTGGTTAAAAAGACTTGGAGACGAGAGTAATTGAAAAATAAAGGCGTGAATGCTTGCACGATAGTATTAAATGATGCACTGTGCTTGAGGTTAGGGGGCCTTTGACGAACTGCTCATGAACTTCCTGTGCAAGTTCGAGAAATGCGATGCCTAAAGTTTTTTTTTTTTTTTTAGATAATGAAGTATTCCAAACAATATTATACTTAAGATGCATATACCACTGAAAATAAAACTATAGAAGCATTTGTCTTTCCCCAGAAATAACAGATTTTAAATTACCACGAGCTTCTTTTTAGGTACGAAAGGCCTTCGATGATCCGTAGATTTTTCTGCTTTTTGGGTTCATAAATGAAGCACTTAACACATGAATCTGACCATAACAATTGTCTGCTTTTTCCATCGTTCCATCCACTATGAAGGTGTATGGCTTATAAACTAATTGGACCTAGTGTGATTTATAAAAAGTTTGTTCGACAACCCGGCATCGGTATCGTAAGGTTAGGCTACACTTACGATTCCAATGCCGGGTCGTCAGATAAAATTTATATATTATATAAACATATGTGTGTGTATGAGAGAGAGAGAGAGAGGAGCGAGAGAGAGAGAGAGAGAGACCTGGGCAGCGCCAGGTGGACCAGTTATTATATATATATATATATATATATATATATATATATATATATATATATATATATATATATATTAGCTGAACAACCTGACACGGTCCTGGAAATCTCTGATTGACAAGCGATAATCTCTCTCTCTCTCTCTCTCTCTCTCTCTCTCTCTTCTCTCTCTCTCGCTCTCTCTCTCATTTCTGTTAAGATAGTTGCTTAAGCATTTCTGACATTTTATATTTGCCCCTTCTCACCCACCATTCCTATTGGGATGAACTTGGACTTGAAAGGCATCGGAAGTGTCACTGTGCTTCTCAGCGACCTCGAAAACTATGGTTTAGACACTATCTGTCTTCCGAGTTATCTTTACATGTCACCCTCCCCTCTTCCCATACCCTCCTCTTTCATGCCAGTGATGTCTTACCAACTACACTGTTTTTCCCCAGACGATAAGTCATATGTATACCAAGTTTGCTTGAAATTGCTCAATGCACTTAAAAGTGTATGTGGAAAACGCTCCCCTATGCACACACGTACATACATAATATATACACTATATTTATATTTATATAACTATATATAGATAATATATATATTGTGTGTGTGTGCATGCATATGAATCTATAGGATAATATACATATACTGTATAATGTATGTATAAATACATATATAGAGAATTAATAAATATATAAAGACATGCAAGTGGGACTTTCCAATTTTGTCGGAGCATGAGAATATATTTTAGAAACAATTCCGAGATTTTTGTTTCACAGTGCAAGTTGAATTTGTATACAACGCCAGATCGAAACTTAACACAAAACTTGTGTTATAGTTCATGTAATAGCTCATCTCCTCCTGGCAACAGACAGTATATTTATTTTACACTTTTGACTATGAAAATTGCCTTCCTTCCTTTTCTCAAAGAATGCAAAGAATAATTTATAAAATTGTTCTCGTTAATAATTACTTTGTAGCTGAGCGTTAATAAAGGAAAATATAATTTCATCAATGTATTTGTGTGTGTGTGTATATATATATATATATATATATATATAATATATATATATATATATATATTGTGTGTGTGTGTGTGTGGTGTGTGCGTGTGCGCGCGCGCGCGCGTATGTGAAGCTTTCAAATACTTCCACATCACTAGAACTGTCGCCTCGTCCTCCCTTAACTTAAATCCCCGCGTGGGAGCCAATTAATGAAAACAAAAACCAGTCTCTCCTAAGTAAACTTGAACATCAACCGGAAATCTTGAGAGAGAGGAGAGAGAGAGAGAGAGAGAGAGAGAGAGAGAGAGAGAGAGAGAGAGAGGGGGGGGGTCTTGAAGGACACTTTGGTCTCATTTTTTCCATCCCGAGGCATTTGGTAGAGAGTAAGAGGAAGAGACACTCCTTTCGCCTTAATGAGATCTTAATAAAGAATATATATTTTTTATTTCTTACCCTTTTTACTTGCCCTGATTCCCTCCATCCCACATAGTCACCATAAATGCACATACTCAAGAAATTCACTGACGTCATTAGGGTAAGTGTCGTTTCTGATTATGTTTGTAGTCTTCAAATGTCCTAATGCCTTTTGCTTACTGTACGTATGTACATGCAATAGATGTTATATAGATATGATGTATGGATATAAATTACAATGTACTAAATTCTTCCGTTTTATTTCTCTGGCCCCTATATTTGTGTGCTTTTCTAGTTTACCAATTTTTTTTTTCGACAGAAATGAAGCATCGTGACTCCATGTCATTCTGCCGGGTTCAAAACTGATATTGCAGACCTTTTCTTTTTTTATTTCACATCCCAGTGTTTTACCTTTATATTTACTGGACCATTGCCGCATCATGAATTTGTTAAAAAGAACAATTGAAATTCAAGTTCACTGGAATTGGAAAGGCAGAGTATTACTCTTAATCCATAAGGTGGAAGAGCGCCTTTTCGATTATCATCTATTTCTATTCGATTATCATCTATTTCTAATTACCTTTAACTGTATTTTACAGTTAAAGGTAATTATTATGAAGCGATGACATTTCTACAAATCTCAACCAATCAATCAATTAGATTCCTGTTTTTTTACTTATGTTACATACAAAGACCACTTGGATTGTATTACTGATATTCAAGGCAATATGAAACCGCCCAGGTCACAGAATTATATCATATTAAATTTGTTTTTTGGTTATATGAACATTTCGTTTTCACAAACATCTCAATAATGGCCCATGTCAACATGTAGAACCTTTATGCTTGGCCATTTGAGCTGTGGAAGTTTTTTTAATTAAAGAGCGTCTACAATACAGTAAAAAAATGTCTTAAATACATGTTGGAAACATATCGCACACATATCAAAAACAGGCTGAATACAAGTTAAAAGACTTATTAGTAGTCCTAACCAGTGCTTCGTACTATCATCCAGTATTGACCAGTGATTCATGTTCCACTTCCGGTCGCTGACAAGTTGTCAACCCGTTTGTGATATGTAGGCGATAAGTTGCCGACATCTCCTCCATTACTGGGGTGACCTTCTATGGCCTCCCCCATGTTTGAGAGGGGCCTTCCAGGCATCTGGTTAAGTAGAACATCGTAAGTTTCACGTGAGTCATTTCCTCACTAAACTGGCTGCTAATGAAATGATGGAAGATGAGGAAATTAATAGTTACCCAAGGTGGACTGGTATATAGCGGCATCCTCAATGATATATGGATTACGATTTGATCACCGTAGAAAGCAACCTTGGAGAGAGAGAAGAGAGAGAAGAGAGAGAGAGAGAGCGAGAGAGAGAGAGAGAGAGAGAGAGAGAGAGAGAGAGAGAGAGAAATT
>NC_087218.1:21594199-21604199 GCF_015104395.2 Macrobrachium nipponense | reverse complement strand
AAAACCTTCGTGGGACTTGTCCTTTCTATACACGAAAATTCATTACACACAAAGATTGAAAGAAATGTATCGCATTTGTATAAAAAATGAACAACATTATAAGACAAGTATTAAAATTTGGATACGATTACCGACTTCATCGTAATCCTATTGAACCTGCGCACGCTGCTATGGGACTAGGCAAAAACGGCCGATGACTTGGACGAATGGCAAGCTCTCGGCTCACGTTCACTATACTCTGTTTTTTTCCATCTGTCCACCAGCCTGTGGTGTTTTTGTATGGTAACACTGCGTCCCGAGCTTTAAATAGTTACACTATGTGTAAGTTTTAGGTAAATAAAAGGATATCTGGGCGTACATTTGCAACTGAAAAGTGTTTTAATAATTTACTGTATGCGAATTACACCGTTAATATTCGAAATAGGATATTATTATAATTGTTGAATGTAAGCTGAATGTAACTATCTAAAGCCCGGGACGCAGTGTTACCATACGCAAACACCACAGGCGTGTGGAGCGATGGAAAAAAACCGAGTATAGGTCTGTGGTTTTCTCCCATCCAAAGTCCTTCAAATATACGCCCACCAATCTATCACCAACGAAGTCCAGTAAACTACAGATATGTAAGGAGCGGCAAATAAGTAAAGACTTGTTTGGGGACTAAATTAAGTTATGACAAACAACCATTTATTTTGCTGATTAATGATGGGAAATAACCAGGCCACTACTATTAACAATTTCCTTTTCCTACTCAAAAAAAATATAATTACTTTTCTCATAAAGGAACAAAAATGCCTGAATTCAGAGTTGTATGTTTTGTTATCTATTTACATAAAGTCCCCAAAAACAGAAATGAGCCCTTTCTGAACAGAGTTCAGAAAAGTCCCCAAAAATGGATAAAGATCTTTCTGAACAGTTAAAAAAAATCCCCCAAAATAGATAGGAACCTTGTTCAAAAAAAGTCCCCCAAAATAGATAAGAACCCTTTCTGAACAGAGTTAAACAAGTCCCCCAAAATAGATAAGAACCCTTTCAGAACAGAGTTCAAACAAAATTTACCTCCACTGGATATAAGAACTCTGAGTTTCCTTGCGCTCGTGTAGGAATCTTCGAAATATGTAAATAAAAGCCAGCTCATTGTTATTATTATCATTCCAATATGCACACATACGTATGAAAAAATACCATTAACTGGATACATATATTAATAGTAGTGGTTAAGTAACAGGGCGGAAAACTTAAGGAAAAATAAAGAGGGTTAGGGTAAACCCACATTGCCGTGAAAACAAGTCACGAACACATGTCGACAACTGATCGGAAACACATCACAAACAGTTTGAATACAAGTCAGCGGCTTAGTACTTCTAACCAGTGCTGCCAAAGCACTTGTTTTCGTGATTGTGATATTTATCTTACAAGTTTCCAACGTGTATTTGACATGCTTTATTCTGTCCGTCAGTTACTCAATCAAGTTTTTTTATCAGTAGTTAATGATTTGCTCCACCAGTCTCTGCCATCAAAGCATTATTTTCATTGCTCAGTCACTTCATAAGTCACTCAATTAACTGATCATTCAATAATTGTAAAAAAAAAAAATACATCTGCCTTTCTCTCAACCGATTCAATTAATCAGCCAATCGATAACTCGGGTTTTCATCTAGCCATTCGGCTAGTCATTTAATCCATAAGTATTCATGAAATCAGTATCATAACGAATCGGTCATTGGCCAGTTTAACATATACCAAACGACGAATCCATCAGTTGAAAGGCCAAAGCATTCACTCCGGTAAACAACTTTTAACGTACTTCATTTAAAACAACAAATAATTTGAAATATTTCTTAAACTACAATAACTCTTAATTTAAAATAACTTCATTTAAATTAACCTTAATTTGAAATAGTTCTTAATTCAAAGCAACTCTTGATTGAAAGCATTGTTAATTTAAAATATCTCTTAATTTACAACAATCCTATAATTTAGTACAACCCTTAATTTAATACAACCTTTAATTTAAAGCAATCCTTAATTTGAAGCAACTCTTAATTCAAAACAACTCTTAATTCAAAATAGCTCTTAATTTACGACAGCTCTTAACTCAAAATAGATATGAATTTAAAACAGCTCTTAATTTACAACTCAATTTAATATAGCCCATAATTTAAAATAGCCACTAATTTGAAATAGCCCTTGATTTAAAAAGACTCTTAATTTACAACAAGTCTTAATTTAAAACAACTCTTCATAAAAACGCTTACTTTAAAATAACATTTAACTTACAACAACCCTCAACTTAAAATAGCCCTTAATTCAAAATAATTCATAATTTAAAACAAATCCTAATTTAATACAACTATTAATTTAAAACGCTCTTAATTTAAAACGGCATTTTTAAAGCATCATATAACTTGACATAAATCTTAAGCTAAAGACTAATAATAAGGACAATGAAGGCTGCGTGGACGAATCTTCCCAAAAGCATTCAAGGAACAGTTGTTATATGTACCAAACCAGCCAACACCCGCCCCTCCCCTCCGGCGAAGTCCTGCTCAACCCACGCCCTTGGGAAATCAAGCGTAACGGGACGGTGGTCATCACGATGCACTCGATAAATGGTCAAGGTGTAGGAGGAACTACATTGTTATGAGAGATAGGAAACAGGCTTGGGCGTTGGTCGCAATCCCTTGGTGGTATGGTACATGTCAGCTGACATTGTCTCGTAAAGAATTTTTTCTTTAATCCAGTTCTGTATAACTATCGTTTCAACAGCCTATTGAATGATCTGTTTATTCAGTGGCAGAATGTGGCATTCTTGACCCTCGGTATTTCAAATACTGCACAATCTGCTTTTTTTTCCAGAACCAAATCTGGCTTCACTTTAGTTGAAATCCAGCACAATTTTCTGAGAGAGAGGACTAAATGGGACGTGTGTGTGTGTGTGTGTGTGTAAAATAATATATATAAATAAATGCATGTATATTATATATATATATATATATATATATATATATATATATATATATATATGTATATACTAACAGGACCTCATTGAAACTGGATGGTATCCAGCAGAGATATTTACTCAAAATAAATATCTCCGCTTGATACCATCCAGTTTCAATGAGGTCCTGTTAGTAATTGTATTAATGCACAGAGAAACTGTGTAAGTGATAAAGTTAATATATATATTAACTATATATATATATATTATATATATTGTGTGTGTGTATTCCTCCTAAACTGATTAAAATAACGAATCAGAAATAAAACACTGAAGAGACAAGACGTTAATTTAAACATCTGTGATAAAGCAAAAGGAGGTCACTCGAAGCAGGAGTTGCTAGTTAATCAAGAGCAGGTTACCTCGCAGAGTTATTTTCAGCTGGCACAATTATTTTACCACTCTCAGGCGAAGAAAAAGATGTTTTGCCATTTAACAAAAAATAAATCTCAGTAAAAAAAATATATATATATTCGCGTAAGATGAAATAATACCGTGAAGAGTAGCTAAATGAGGCTTTAGATACAAAAGACCCGTGTTTTGTCAATGCAGTTAAATTTAAGAGAGAGATTAAGAGAACAATAAAAAGAGTTGATTAGCAGCAATCTGAGGAAAATTACTTGATGGCTTTGACTGCCATTACTTATTGCCTTGTTATGCAGAAATAGAAATAAATGTGGTTAATGGCCACGTTAATGGGAAGTAGAAATTTTACAGGGCAGATGATACTGAAGAAAACTCTTGCTTATTAAGATGACAGCTTTTAATTTTAGTTTTCTGTAAATGAAAACTAATGAGATGGCTTTATCCATCCGTCCGCACATTTTTCTGTCCGCCCTCAGATCTCAAAAATGGCTAGCTAGAGGGCTACAAATTGATATGTTGATCAACCACCCTCCAATCACCAAACATACCAAATTACAGCCCAGTAGCCTCTTGGATTTTACTTAATTTAAGGCTAAAGTTAGCCATGATCGTGAGCCTGGGACCGCAACAACACAGGCCACCACGGCCGCTGAGAGTTTCATAGGCCGTGGCTGAGAGTTTCATAAAGCATTATACGCTGTACAAAAAACTTGTTTGCGCTGAAGAAACTTCGGCACATTTTTTATTTTTATTTATTCTATTTTTTTCAGTAAATTCTTATAACCATATGACGTAATCAGTTTATGAAAGGACTCGAAGCTAACGCCTGAACGAATTTTTACATTTGAATGTTATGGAACATCTTAATGGGTTCTTTATAAAAACAAGAGGACATGATGGCAGAAGGCTTGAAATCAACAGCAATTACACTATACGACTGACCTTTTGAACGCATGACGGTGTCGGAATGAAAACCTGAATTCTTGTCAAATGAATCTATTCGCTTGATACAAAATGCGATAAAAATGGCTGAAGCTGTATAATTCGAGGACATACATAAGAGAAATAAGGAAAATAGCTCACAAAAGTGCGAATAAATGGAGGAATAAGTTGACCAAAGAGACAACTGCGCCTGGCTTTGAAGGTCAGGTATTGAGGGAAATGAAAGGATTAAAAAAATGCGATCTACAAGATACGTAACCAAAATATTTAGAATAATAATACCGAGAGATGATACTGAAACAGGACTGCTCACTTTCGCCAACATGAAAATGTCAGAATCCGCGACAAATAATTTGGAGATCAGTAACTCTAGTGTGCTATCATCAAATATATCATTCCTCCTAAATATCTTTTCTTTTTCTGAGAAGCGTAAGTTCAAGCTAACAACTGATAATAAATGTCACTGCATTTGTTGCAAATAATAATGTCAGCGATTTGACTTTCTTCCTATACAAAATTATTTATATACTAAAATAACTAAGCGCGTCCTTGTACGTTTACACACACAAATATACATATATACAAATATATGTGCATACATTACAACACATTATATATACATACATGCATAAATTATATAAACATATACGCATATTCATATCTATACACATATACATACAGACTTACATTCACGCATGCTGCACAAACACTTTGAAGTGATGACTACATCATTAATATAATGACGAGTCTGATTTGTTGGCATTTCCTTCAAGACAGAAGGAATCGCCTGTTGATGGCGGATCGAGACTTTTCCTGCCATCAATTTATGCGAAGAGCGGCAACTTGAAAGCCTCCACCTTGAAAAACCAGAAGAGCAAAATCGTGAGTGATCTTGGGAACAACCGGTCCTTTTGTTTCTCCCAATAACTTCCAATGCCTCGGGGCAAAGTTACCCGACCGTGTCGCGCATTAGTGAATAATGGCGAACTACTTGGGCCAAACTCGAACTCATATCAGGACCCATTCTATAAATGGTTGCTCTGTGCCAGGAGCTTTGAAAGATTTCTCAACCCCTCGTATTTAAAAAAAGAAGTGTTTCCCCATTTACATAAATGCGAATGAAATACCGATCTGGTTGAGCAGAGACGAGCTTATATTTATGAAAATTAGTTTGCTCCCACCGACTTACTTCCCCAATAGACAGATTTCCTTCCTGGTTAAAAAAAAAAAAAAAAAAAAATCGCAGCAGATTTCCGCCATCTATCTAACTACCCGAACGCGTCCATCCTTTAGGGGTGTGGTTCCTTACTCCTTGTAAAGGAAATAACTTTCATAATATTTCAGATTCTTCTCCTCTCGCGGCTTTATCCATACTTTGTTTTTCTTTGTAAATGAGAAGCAAGTATCGTAGATCATAACTTCATTATTGCTTTTTTTCAGGTTAAAGGTTTGATAAAGAAAAATACGAAATTCGCAATTCGATAAAACAGTGTTGAAGGAGCATATAAGGGAAACATTCATTGCTGCAGTTTTTTTTAAATACTCGTTCAATACTGTTTAAGGCTGTAAAATTGAGCTTTAAGCAAAGGGAAATTTAAATGTAACATTCCCTATTGCGACAGGTTATACTTGCTCAAACATTAGTATATTCATATCAACCGTGCATCTGATGTCTAGGAGCGTCCCTTACGACGCTCCCAATTGGCTGTTGATAAGCCAATCACAGGGCTGGAAGCTTTAAGTCTCTCGAGAGAGTTCATATAGGCAGGATGCATGTTCCACCTCTCTTGAGGGATACTTTTGAAAGACGTATTCCTCATGAGAGATGGAACATACATCCTACCTATGTGAACTCTCTCTCTCTCTCGAGTTTCCAGCCTGTGATTGGCTTATTAACAGCCAGTCAGAAGCGTCGTAAGGGACGTGCCTAGACATCAGATGCACGGTTGATGTGACTCTACAATAATAACAGACCTTAGTGGTGCCCTGTGAGCAGCAATGGGTTAATATGAAGCCCATATGGTAAGAGAATGATGACGCACAGTACGCAAGCTTAAGGAAGCGTTATTATTATTATTATTATTACAAAAAAGTTTAGTGTATACACTTAATACGATCCCAAGTTTTGTTTTACCATCTATGTATGGCAAAGCGTGCTTAAGGCCGCAATATATCTTCTTAATATCAACAAGAGTTACACATTACAACATGTTTACTAGTATGTACGTGTGTGTGTGTGTGTGTGTGTGTGTGTGTGTGTGTGTGTGTGTGTGTGTGTATGTATGTATGCCTTCTATGCGTGCTTTGTATATGTTACAGGGAATATGTGAACTCCAGGGATTTCATGAATACCCTAGGGCATATGTGAAATAATCAATTCGCTTAGTTACATCTGATCCCGAGAGCTAGGATTAAACATGGCGAAATAGTGATTCATCTACACTGTTTCGCCGTATTTAGTACTAGTCCCGTGGGGGTCAAATATGTTACGCTGTGATTAGTACTAGCCCCAGGGGTATCAAAAGACTTAGGGACATTTGACTCCCCAGGGGCTAGTACTAAACACGGCGGAACAGCGTAGATGAATCACTGTTTCACCGTGTTTTGTACTATAGTAGATTCACATCAACCGTGCATTTGATGTCTAGGCCAGTCCCTTACGGCGCTCCTGATTGGCTGTTGATAAGCCACTCACAGGGCTGGAAACTCAGTCTTTCTCGAGAGTTCACATAGGCAGGATGTGTGTTCCACCTCTCCTGAAAGAAGTATACCTCAGGAGAGGAGGAACATAGATCCTACCCATGTGAACTCTCGAGAGAGACTGAGAGTTTCCAGCCCTAGAGTGGCTTATCAACAGCCAATCATGAGCGTCGTAAGGGACTGGCCTAAACATCAAATGCACGGTTGATGTGAATCTACTATAGCTCTCGGGGTTCAAATATTCATAAGCGAATTGGTCATTTCACATGTTCCCTAGGAATTTCGTGAAGTCCCTGATTTCACATATTCCCTGTAACCTATATAGACCCTTTTTACGGTTTCTCTGTCATCTATATTTTCTATAGAAGATTTTTAATAAAACCGACATCTCGACTTTACAAGATATTTAGGCGTTATTCAAAGAGGAAATTTTTGTCATTTCATGCATAACAATATATCATCATTAAACATTGTGCTAGTCTTTATTATTATTACTGACAAAACAATAGACTTTTATCAGTAATAATACTCAGACACCATCTCATATTTCCTTAAAATCGAAACCATCTCATATTTTCTTAAACTCTATAATTCTACAGCCTCATCGTCTCATGACTTCATTATAACAGCTATCATCATTTTACTAAAATTATAATAATTCAGTAACGTCAAAAATGCCGACAATTACAAGACAGGTATCCCATTGTAGAAAGAAAAGAAAAATAAAACCAGTTTCTTTCAGTAAGACTTATCTATTTTCTTGCTGTATTACAGTTCATTGAAAACACATTAAAATAAACTAGGCAAAAGTTAAAATAACTAGAAAAAAATATATGAAATACATTATTATTATTATCATTATATTATTATTATTATTATTATTATTATTATTATTATTATTAAAAATCTCATAATCGCACGAGTCATTAAAATGAGGAAATGCACAATGATGTCAGTGTAAATATATATTAAAAATATATATACAAAACGAGAGCTTTGAGAACCTGTTCTCCTTCTCAAGAAATATACTACACTGTCAAAATTGCTGAGCAATGTAGAGAGAGAGAGAGAGAGAGAGAGAGAGAGAGAGAGAGAGAGAGAGAGAGAGAGAGCGAGCATACTCTTTGGGAGCTTGAATTTCTAGTTAATGGCCTCTGTGGGTTTGTTCCACACGAATAGGGCTCATTTTCAGAATAATAATAATAATAATAATAATAATAATAATAATAATAATAATAATAATAATAATCAATTTCAGTTTCCGTACCACATTTACACGAGATCCAATTCCAACACGTCAGAAGAAGACCACACCAAGAACGTTCCTTCTTCGACAGGACAATGATATAATAATAATATATATAATACTTGAAATCCATTTAATAAACTCAGTTCCCGCACTGCATTCCCAAGAGATCCAATTCCAACATGGCGGAAAAAGACGCCACTGAGAACGTTCCTCTTTCGACAGGACCGAGAATTCGTGGAGTTGGAGGTGCCCTACAACGGCCAGCCGAACCGGCCCGGCAGCGCCTCGCCGCCCCAGAGCAGGAGTCCTTCCCTCTCCAGCCACGCCAACTTTACCATCACCTGCTGCGGCCGAAGGTTTGGGGGAAAGTCATATCAGGTGGGCAAAGAGGCATGAGGCAGACCTGTTCTCTCTCTTCCTTCTTTTCTTTCTGTCTCTCTTAATTTTTTTTTTTTTTTTTGGCAATTTAGATAACTATATACTGTTATTGATACGGTTTGTTATTATAATAATATTTAGATAAGCGACCGTCAAAGTTTAGATTTAATCAAAATAAAAAAGTATCTCAATTTTTTGTCATTTGTGATGACTTACTGTTTTTTTTTATTGGGTAGTACTTTATTTATTTATTTTTTTCTTAGTGAGATTCACGTCAGAGGATTATCCTACTGCCTTCGAATTATGACATTATTATTATTTTGTCTGTACTGTAATAATTACACCTCCATTTATGATTAATGTTAAGAAAAAAAGTATTACTGCATTTCTTTCAACGTTGCAAAATTATTTGATAATTATCAGGAATTATTTATAATTAAGTAGCAGTTAATCAAACTACAAGATCATTTTACTTTGTATCGCCAGAGATGGAGGATAGTCTGTCTGTTTATGTATGTTGTAAACATGATTCGTGTAAGAAATACGTAAAGACCATAGTAATGTTATCAAGGTGCTTATATATATATATATATATATATATATATATATATATATATATATATATATATATATATATATAATATAAAGATAGAGAACATTTAAGTTCATACATATATATATAGCATATGTGCGTATGCACATGTATGTATGCAAGTGTACTATACGTCACAAACATTCGTAGTGTATATTTTCCAACATTACAACTTAACATACAAGATATACCCCTTCTTAAAATAAAATGGTTCCATTAGATATTACTGGTCATCTGTGCGTTCCAATTTAACAGATTTTCGACGCTCACCACTTTTTTCATGCGTTTATTCAGCACCAATATTTGCTACTTTCCTTTGACTTGACCCACATATCGAACCCTTAAAGACATTTAAGTCACTGTAACTGATAACATTCTTGATGCAGACGTTCATTTACTTTTCTACAGACCAGATACTTATAGGTTGAGAGAAAATTTATTTTTAATCGTGCGTCTTATGCTTTCGTGAATAAATGACCTTAAGTAAGCGTGACTGAAATAACACTTCATCTCATGGTCTACTTTACAGTTCGAATGATGACCCTATGAACAGGATAGGCAAACCTGGTTCTATTTGACAAATTCGAACAGTTCACAAATATTTCTTTAACATCAAAGTCCTTCGCATCTGATTATGCTTCCCATGCTTCCTGTGCGTATAAAACGTGCAAAATTCTCCTGTGTGTTTCACCAGGATTTATATAAAGCTCCTTTTTCAGGGAGGAAAACAAAAATGACCTTCATCACAACCAAAGAACAAACTTCGTTCTGT
>NC_087218.1:21556699-21586699 GCF_015104395.2 Macrobrachium nipponense | reverse complement strand
ATGGGAGACCTGCAATGAAAGAATAATAATAAATTAACTGAATTTCAGAGGTATATATACTGTTTGGTACAGACTTCACTTAATGGATTGCATAAATACTAAGAACTTCAGTCATACACGGCAATAATGCTCTACTTATGAAGCTGGAGTGTGAAAGAAATATATCAAAATTTTATTACACATAAAAGCAACGTAGCTGCCATTAACAAACAATTCGCAATCCAGTCGTCACGAAAATGATGTTTACTAGTGGTAGAAATTCACAATACCAAGGAACTATTAACCCGTGCTTCTATTTCAGTACTGTTTACGTTAGCACATGAACAAATACTTTAACAAATATCACTGAATGACTTTACACACACACACACACACACACACACACACACACACACAAAAGACTGACGGATTGGTAGCATAACAATTCAATGAACTTAAGAATAAACAAAAGAAAAATAAAGAACTTTCCTGGAAAGAACATATCCCGATATTGACTGACTATTGGCACATGAATATATAATGCTATGCAAAGCATTGCAACCATAGCTGGACTGCGAGGGTATAAATATAAATTGCGCTGAAAGTTGTTTAATTAACGAGATATTCAGGAGAGTACATAATTATGGTCTAGTAAATATAAATATAAGACAGAGGACAGAAGTGTAAGACGTAATGTGTAATACCGAAATCGGTGAAATAAAAATAATTTTCTATCTTTTTATGAAAAAGTACAAAACGCAAATGCTGTCTAACACATTACGAACATCGAACAGAAGGATCAGTTAGGAAAGAGATTATTCTAGAAGCGCTTACAAACAAATAAATAAAAAAGTGAGTAAATAAACACAAAGAAGCTGGATATTTCGTGAAACAAACGTAAGATAAAATCTGTAATCATGGCTCATGACACACTTGCAAGGATTCAAGCAAAACACCTCGCAAGATTCAAGTAAAAAAACTCACAAGTAAACACTATCTTCAAAGACCGCTTTCAAGAAAAGAATAATGGGTGAGAACATTAAGAAACAAAAGTGTAAGAATTTTATGTGATCTTTATTCAGTACCGTCTTGAATCCGTTCCAAACACCGCTAATGCGACGAAGGAATGCAATTAAGAGCAAATCTGGTCACTCCCTGCAAAGATTTAACATCGAATGCAGGTGTCGATTAGATAACACGTAACATTCGGCCCCGAGTCCCTTGGAGTATGACGCATTCTGAAATTCCGCGGTTTATCTTCATTCTCTGTATTTGAGTGCAGTGCGAAGCGGAAAAACACAGGTTTGCACCTAACACTTCTGAAAAAAAAAAGTTTTACACCTAACACTTCTGAAAATGTTATGACATTCATTTGGATGAAGCGAAAAGATGCTTCTTCATTGCAACAATTTGCATGTGTACCTTAAAAAAATAAAAAATACTTAAGGCAAGACAGGAAACAGGAGGGAATAAAGTCCTCACTAATTAAATAACGGCTACATACGTCAAGTCTCTTGAGTTATATTACATTATTATATACTGAATATCTGACATCCACGAGATTGAACGATTTACTTTGGTCCCAAATTTTCAAAATAAATTTGGGCTTCTTGCCATGAATGTTTACAAACTGAAGTCGCTAAGAGAGATGAATTTACTTTTATGTCCATGTGCAATATACATTTTTATTCTTTTCTCTTTTTTGATTGCTGTAAATTAAAACTATTGAGATAAATTTGTCTGTCCGTCTGCACTGAATCTGCCCGCCCTTTTTTCTGTACTCTCTTAAATCTTTAAACCTACTGAGGCTAGAGGGCTGCTAATTTTTATGTTAATCATCCACCCTCCAAAGCATACCAAATTGCAGGCCTCTACCCTCAGTAGTTTTTTCTTCAGTTAAGGTTAAAGTTAGCCATGATCGTACTTCTGGCAACGCAACACAGGCCACCACTGCCGGCTGAGGGTTTCATGAACCGCGGCTCATACAGCATTATACCGAGAGCAGCAAAAGATGTGTATTTTCGGTGGCCTTAATTACACGTTGTACAGAAAACGCGTTTCTTTGGCGCATTTTTTACTTGTTATTCGTTGTCAGCAACGACAACGACGGGCTTATGACTAGCCACATATAATCAAAGTTACCAGATGTGCGATGCAACGTGGATCTCATATGCAATTTGTCTGACATGACACCCACTTCCGGCATTGTTGCTAGTTTGATTATACCAAATAAAGTTCATCAATTTCAAATTAACTGACGGATGCCTCTGAAGTTTAGTATTAGCCCGCGAGCACGTTAATATTGTCTATTTCAGACTCATTTTAAACACGCTCTTTACTTCTTTTGTTATGCTCAACGAGAGATTCCCAATAATTACGTATTAACTGCTGACATGCAAGAATAAAATTCAGTATCTATATACGAGAAAAATAAATCAGTACACGAGACATAAATGAAGTATTGGGCTATCATAAAACCAAGAATCTATATATATGAAATGCTGGGCAAAAATGTTGGTATTTAGACAATCAGTTATAAGTACACCTATGCCTTTCGATAGCCTAAATAAAAAAATGATGCAATAATACTGCAATTCATTTTGCTGATCATAAACAACCTGTGTAATTCGTGTTGAATGTTTTATTTCAGGAAGGGATAAAAAAACACAAAAAACATTTGGGATGTTATTCTGAGAAATGGAAAAATGCACTATGAGATTATAACAAATTGGATCGTCAATTAAGACGAGGAAAGAAGCATGGACCTAAGCTATTTTAACAATGTAAAGGGAAATTACTTATTCGATGACAAACGGTCACCCGGAATACGACAGTCACCATTGGAAAAGGACAGATAATTACTGTGCCATTGAGGACATTTTCCTAAAAAAATGTGATTCCTATATCTCTGGAAACGCAAATTGCATTTCCAGAAAAAAAAGACTTGCTTCCTGCAGTCTTAGGCCATATCTGAACTAAAAAATAATCTTATTTTCTTAAACTATTTGTGCGAGGAGAAGAAATTCATGCATAATTAAAATCCTTTCCCTAGACAGGGCAATTTGCATAAGCTTGATATCGTTCCCCCACAAGGGAATTTCCTGTTGCTTAGAATCGTTTTCCCAAACAGGACAGTTCCCCCAAGAAAGGGGAATTCTTCTATCATTAAAATCCCTTCACCGGAAAGAGAAATTCCAATACATTAAGTATCAGTTCCACAGAAATTGGCATTCCTGTATCCTTAGATTCATTCGCTCAGAAAGGTGAATTCCTTTAATCTTAGAATAATTCCCTTAAAAGAGAATTATGTCATAAAGTTAAATTCCTGAATACTTAAAACATTACTCCCACTAAAAAGCAAATTCATAGTCACAGTAACAAAAGTAATCATCGCTAAGGAAATACATCTTTTCCTCTTGGAGGTCAGACTAAACAAATGGTAATTCGCAATGGGGAATTTTGGCATTCGATCTCGAGGTAGTGAAAAGAAAGAAGCCATTAATCTGAAATGATGAATGTCGGATATAGTGCATTCACATCAATCATGCATCTGATGCCTAAGCCCGTTCCTTATGACGCTCGTGATTGGCTGTTGATAAGCCAATCGCAGGGCTGAAAACTCGCAGTCTCTGGAGAGAGTTCACATAAGCAGGATGTCTGTCCCACCTCTCCTGAGGGATACTTTTGAAAAACGTATCGCTCAGGAGAGATGGAACATACATCCTGCCCATGTGAACTCTCTCGAGAGACTGAGAATTTCCAGCACTGTGATTGGCTTATCACCAGCCAATCAGGAGCGTCGTAATGGACTGGTCTAGACATCAGATGCATGGTTGATGTGAATCTACTATAGAAAAATTTTCTTGAGCAAAAGAGTAAAATTTTAAATATTCCTCAAGAAAATCAAAACATTAGAAATTTATATGAATAATATCTCACGTCTGTGTCTAAGAAGTTAATTCAGTACAGCAGAAATTACTCTCAAGTCGTAATAGTTCAAAGAAAACATCGACTGTGACTAAGATTTCATTGTTTCACATAAGAATCAATGGAATGTTAATACACCTAAGAAAGGATAAAAAAATTTTTTTTGGTATGACCTGATCTTTCACTGCCAAATGAATGAAGGCATTATTCGTTTGGTAGCAGCCCTGACTTGCAACTTTAGTACAAAACTTACCATTGTTATCATTATGATGATTATCCATAACGGTCCCACATTCCTGCTGAACAAGTCAAACAGGAATTAACTAATTAAACAAACTACCACAAAGAGAGCACAGCAACAAATATATGTATGTATATATATATATATATATATATATATATATATATATATATATACATATATATATATATAAATCTTTAAAAGCTTAATTATAAAACTTTACCAAGCACAGAGAAACCAATGAATTTAAGATGGTTTTCAGTATGACGATATTCAAGTCACTGAATAAAGGAAATATTTTCAACTTTTTGCAGCCAAACTGAAACTACAGAATTATTGTGCAATAACTGCCTGAGATGTTTCCAAGAATTCGCTGTAAAAATAACACGTCGCGAACAAAGAAAAATTTCCTAGGCATTCAACAAGACCTAAGGAACAATGTGCTATGTAATCATCTTGAAAGATTTGCCAAGGATACCGGATGAACATCGGGAAAAAGTTTTTCATATTCTCTAACCTTTTCTGTTCATATGTATCCTATGAACGTGAATAATCCTATTCACATTTCTTTATAAAATGTCCATTTCCACCCATTATCAGATACTAATGACAGTCGATTTTGAATAAAAATATCTTGCTGCACTGAAATGCTGCATTCTGGGTACCATTTAGAAGTTAAAGAAGCAAAGGAACAGTAAGTTTAGAAACAAAGAGAAAAATCTCTTAAAAATGAAGTATTGCAATGAAACTATTTATATACTATTCTCATAACTCACGATATTTTTCGTCAGTGAATGTATAGATAATTTAGTGCATTTACAGATAAAAACCTACCCGTGGGAGATTCTCGACCATTTTATTTTTGGTTGAAGCTGGAATTTCCTCTCTAATTCTTATAATTAGAAAACCTGGATAGATTCGCCCTCGTAAACATTTTGAGTTTTCATGACCAAGGTTAGAATCCCCAACTTCAAAAGATTTTTTTTTATGTATCTTGGGATCTAACGTTTGAGCCTCTTCAGTATTTTGAAATGTCTGTGACCTCAGTAGCCAGTGTCGCGGTACAAAGACCACATCTTATTTCATCATGTTGACACTTTGAAGTTGTGACATTTATATCTCCCTTTCAATGCTTGTCAGCTTTTCTTCAATTGGACAGCGTCTTTCACATACCAGAACTTAAATTATTATTAAGAAGTTCTAAAAAAGAAATTTCTGTTCCGTCTCTGCAGATGTACGATTTGCAGTATGTCATATTAGGGTAACGGCTGATTTTCGTAATCAAACTGATGCAGATCAGACTCTGCTGTACTTTTACAGCTGAAAATTGACAGATAACAGGTATACAAGTGATTATTCTTTGATTATTATTACCAACGCAATACTGACATAGCCTGACTGGGTCATGTTTATCGAGACAAAAGTTCAGTAGACCTTGATACTTCTCATTAATAGATGAGACGAAGAACGAGTTAATGCAATTTTAATGTCATATTTTGTACGAAAACTAGTACAAGATAAAAATGCAATTTTAATGTCATATTTTGTACTAAACCAGTAAAAGGTAACAATGCAATTTTAATGCTATTTTGTAAAATACGAATGTCGTGCGTTCATCAAACTTAAACTGCAAAGAAATCTCTGTAAAGACTATTATTTAATCATTAACTTGAAACACAAAATGAAAAACTTGCCGACCTTATCTAGTCACATATCTTTATGCTCATCATTATCCACAAATCCATGAAATTTTATGAAAAAGTGCAGACCCCATGATAAAAGTTGAAGAAGAAACCAAAGCGTCTTGACCACCTTCACCAGTTTGTCAAACGCATAAAACTTTATCCTATTGACCTTAATAGAGTTTTCGACCAAATCCGAGGGGTAATCAGAGGACTCCATCCCAGTGAATGGAGAAATATATAAGATCCTGATCCCGATAGGTCCTATAGTGGTCAACAAAACACAGGCTTTTAGGAATCAACAATAGAGCCAGTAAAACTGTCCCATTAATTTCATTTCTACTACTACTACTACTAGTACTCTCTCTCTCTCTCTCTCTCTCTCTCTCTCTCTCTCTCTCTCTCTCTCTCTCTCTCTCTCTCCAGGAACCTAATAAAAAAATCCCTTCACGTAAAAGGCTCTGAGCACCATTATATACAATGTAGCCCTGAGTTGTTTACAAAAGAAAATTATCGGCGCTACTAGGTGACCAGAGAATCACACATGATTCTGGACAAAATTAAGACTTCTAAGAAAAGGATCGACAAGAGAAACAATACAAATTTACTTTAGTTTGGTATCCAGAGTAAAATGAATGGCTTTAGGGAACCAGATGAAAATAAGAAAAAGGAATAGAAGTAAGAGTAAAACCATTAAAGAATTATTGTTTTTTAGGTGAAGCCTATCTTGGAAAACAATTATTATGGTGTTGACTAGGGTTACTTTGAGAAAGACCGCTGCCAGTTGAATAAGTGATTCAGATTGGTCTCACACACACACACACACACACACACACACACAAAGTGCTCTATTAAACATCGGTAGAACGTGCCATGTCATATTCAGATGTCATTACCTTCACTTAAGCAATGTAATGATCAGAGAACAGCTTAAATTAAATTTTTACTCCCCAAGCTTCATATGTAGCCCTGAGCCGGGGTATATGAGAAAATATAGAGAAAAGAAGGGTCTTAATCCAAAAGAGAGCAGTAGTTCTATCTTTAAAAAAAAGAGAGATTATAGGAAACTATTACAAAGAATGAAACACTGGTCAAAATATATTAATTCAGAAATTAAATTAACCGGACATTTGATGGAATAAACCTCCGAATATTGTTTTTGTATAATTCACTTTGGCTTTTAACACGTCCATCTCTTGTTTGTATGAATACTGACAATCAGTATTTCTAATATTCCACAATTCTTCGTAAGAGCTGTCATACATTTGTTTTCTTCCCAATACTGATTGTCTTAAGATTTTAATTGTATATTTACTTTATCAACGAAAGGAAAGTTTCTCTAATACCAGACTTATATTAAAGTACAGAAATGCAACAGGAACTGTTCCACTCTAACTCCTATCGTACCTGAGATGGTTGGTGGAGTGGAATACACGAATTGTCTACGTTGGTCATGAATAAAGAAACCCCTTAATTCTTTTGATTGTGTTTGCAAGGCAAAATTCTGTTCGGAAAGCACCTTTTTAGTATTTACTATGGTCAAAATAAAGGTTATAAAGTTAGTATGTGAATGAAGCCTTCGTTTAGAAGCACGTGAAATATGATGAAAGACAGACTTCTCCATGGCAATGTGTACGAAACGTCCGCATACACCCCACCGTAGTATTGTAAGCAAGCAGGCAGGCAGGAGTCAAATTTTGTGTTAGAGTGATTAACACGATTAATGTAATATTATCTCTCATCCTATGTGACTTCCTGACATAATCCCTTCTTACTATGTAGGGGCAGGAGATGTGGAAGGCAGTATTATGATTATGAGTTTCTCATTTTCTTCTGTTTCAAAGTTTGAATCTCAATGAAGGTTCGTGGTCCAGAGATGTAGCGTGGCTGCTCTTTTTATTAGTGTTAGTGCGCAGAGGCCCCGCGCAGGCTCGCTGGATCACTGTTGCTCCCCCCTCTCCCCCCTAATTCCCATTCCCCTTTTAATCAGTCAGGCTCTCCGCTCATGCCATTTGCACACTGAAATAATTATTGTTTTTAGCCAAGAATCATTATTATTAAAGATTTTGTGTTCCTTCTGCAATTGCATGGCTAGATTTGTAGCTGGACAAAAAAAAAAGAAAGTCATATATGAACTCCTTCGTGTATGCTCAACACTAATTAACATATTAAAAAAATATCTGATCTTTTTTTTTCTCTCTCAAATGACTTACATCCATTTCCCCTTCTTGGGTCTATACATAGCATAAAAAATTTTTGGCTTCAATGAAGGATGTATGAACAGGTTAGTGTTTTACTGCCCATTTTTGACCCACGATGGATCATCCTTGATTTCATGAGCATCGAAGGAGATTTTTAAGTGTTCTCAACTTTAAACTCTTGTCTATATTTTTTTCACGCACTTGCAGTGATCACATTACACCTGCATTTATGATGATTATGATTATGATTGCTGTGGATCATTCTCTAATCACTGTTTATTTATTTTTTTACTAACACGCACTGTCGCCTCACTACTCCTTTTGCTCTCACCATTAAATCTGGATCTTAAAAATTAATCTCACACTGCATTTTTTTGGAGCAAAAAAAATTAAATATTGGTGTTTTTTTTTTTATAAAATCACATAAAAAGAAGATATCACTAAAAAATTTTTTTTTCATACAGGTTTTTTGCAATGCTTATATCTCAAAGACCTCCTGTTATTGTTGGCCCTCCCCCCTCATCAAAATAAAACACCCCCCACTCCGCCCCCTTACAATAAAAAAAAAAGAAAAATCAAAATTTAAAATTCAGAGAAGCAAATGCGAATCAGTGTGCACATGGTTAATCCATTTAATCCCTAATGTTACCAAAAAAAAAAAAAAAAAAAAAAAAAAAAAGGCGGTTACAATAATTCTTTCCAGCTACTTCATTCAAGTCATCACAGAAGAAAAAAAATATACAAATATAACAACTTATGACCTTATTCGTCTTTGTTTTAGGAGGAGGAACTAATTTTCAGATGAATTCGTATCTAAAGCGTACTTGAGATTTAAAAACAGAATTAAATCCTTACCACCTATTTTGAATCACTGTTTCTATTATATGCATACATATACATATACAAATGTGGATATTGTTGATATATACTAGATGATGTATATACGTGTCCTTCAGTATGTGTATATACGTATCCTTCGGTATGTGTATGTGTGTATATACGTACGTGTATGTCTATTAGTGTTTAGTGTACTTACTGAAATGTTATTATGTAATACGTGAGTGTATATGTTTGTGTCCATATATTATATTTATATGCGAGGATATTTCTATTGAGTGGTCATAATAAACGCATTTTTTTCTCGTTGTTGCTTTATATTTACATCTCTAAGTGTACATTAATTATAAAACAAATAACTTGGAATCTTTCTATAGTTTTTCTATTGTATCTGTGTTGCAGGTTTTTTTTCTTGTCACTACAATTAACCACCACTGGCTCATTTCTCTACAACTTTTCTAAGAAATATGTTTGTCCTGTTTGTAACTACTTTTCTTGTTTTGTTCATCAACGGAAATAATAACGTGTGTTTAATCTAATTTTGTCTCTTCCATTTTTCTTCCTTTTCCTGAATGTAGAGTCATTATTCGTCTAAAGGAACATTGGAATATCATTTATTCACTCATACACAAACACACGTGTACTAAGTCTGCTGTTCTTCTGCAACATACTATCTCCCCTTTTCTTCTTCTTTGCCATTTCTCCAAGTTAACGTATTTTATTTTCATGCTTCCAGTACAAAACTATTTATTGACATACGCAAAAAAATAAAGGAAGAAAAAAAAAACCTACCTGAAATGACGGAAAGGGTTTTATTTCGTTTCTTTTCAATATCTGGACCTTTAAAAAAAATAGCGTTTTTCTTCGTTCACTTCTTTGGACCACCATTTACTTACACACTCCCTCCCTCAATCCCAGAACACCCCCTCCCCCTCCCCCCCCCCCTCCGCCTCCCCCCTACACTTTTTCTTTAAAGTCTCTTTCACATAACCCATGAAAAATTGATGCGCTGAGCTCCGTTATGAGGTGTGCTTTTGTAACCTCCTATATGGAGGCCTCCCCCCTCCCCCCTCCCCCCTCCCCCCAATCACACACCTCATCTTAGCCACCCGTCTCCTCCCCCTTCCCTGCCACCCCTAACATCCCCCACCCCCGTCCCATAGCTCGGTATTCTTCCCAGATGGTTTGAGAGCTTCATCTCACAAATCTCTTGAAGCCCTTAACGAACCTGTTTTTAGTTTATCATTTGGTCGTGTGGTCTTTGCTTGTTAATGGATTAGTTTTTCTTGCGTTTTTCAGACGAGTTTGAATTTGTCGAGTTTTTTTTTTTTTTGTTTGTTTGGTCATGATTTAATGACTGTCACACGATTTCTAATTTCTTTAAATCCTACATTTGTTGCCTCTCTCTCTCTCTCTCTCTCTCTCTCTCTCTCTCGTCTCTCTCTCTCTCTCTCCTCCCTCCTATCCTCTCTCTCTCTCTCTCTCTCACATGAACACTAAAAACACCAACTTTACATGTGTGTATATATATCTATATGATTTGAAAATAACTCTTTTGTCATTCATGGCAACACTCGAAATCATAATATTTTGGGCTGTATTTCTTGGAATAATTCCACTACCTCCCAAAAATGTTAAAATCTTTTATATTACTAAGGAACAATCTCACGTTTCGACATTTCCTCAGGGTGTGCTAAAGCTTTTCAAAATACTGAAGATATGATAAATGCTTATTAGAAGCTTCGATAACCATCGTCCTAAAGGGACATTGGATACAAATATGTAATCATTTGCATATGGTTCTGAAATGTTTTGCAATGTCTGAAGCAGTTTAGCAAAATTTGGTTTTTTAAGGCAACTACATGAGTAAGAAGTAGGGACAGCTAGCTTTACTAGGGTGTGCATATTAACAATCACAATGAGGCGCCTGTTGCTGACGGGAACAGATTGTGGAATAAGAAATTCTCAGGTAAATTTCCATCAATATTATGTGGTTGGTTTAGATAAAAACAGCATTTCTGTGGTATTTTAATCAAATACAATAATAACAATAACAATAACAATAACAATAACAATAATAACAACAATAATAATAACAATAATAATAATAATTATTATTATTATTATTATTATTATTATTATTATTATTATTATTATTATATTGCAGAAAAATGAAACCTACTCATTTGGAATAAGCCCACAGGGACCACTGACTTGAAATTCATGCTTCCAAAGGTTCATTAAGCAGAAGTAAAAGGAGGTAAGGGAAAATACAAAAGGAAGAGATCCTACTTATTAAAAAAAAAAAATTAATCAATATATAAAAATGCATTAAAATGCAAGGAGAATAGTGTTAGGGTGGTAGTGCATTGCATTTTCGCTTTAACTTCTGAAGTTCCAAATCCACGACATCCTCTGGGAGGATGTTCCAGAGTCCAACGGTGTGAGGAGACCTCAGGAACTGAGAAGTTCGCCAGCGAGGCTAAACATTGACTGCACATTGATGCTGCTGTTCAGCGAATCTGGTTGCTCTCGGTGGGTAGAGGGGATCAGGGAACAATTGTGAATGTGAAAGATCTCTGTTGAAATACAGTTTATGAAAAAGTGACAAACAATTAGAAAATCCGTCGACGGTCCAAGTCATAACTGCTCTTATTTGGAAGCACAAACCTACCACCACGAACCACTTTGTATAAAAGAGATAAATCTCTGTCAGAAGCAGAACAATATTCTAGCAAAGGACGCAGAAATGACCTGAATCAGGTTGCACTGATTTTATGACTGTTATCAATATTATATGACGTCTTACGAACAATACTTTCATTTCCTGCGAACACCTGAAACTTTCATTTCTCAAAAGTCAGATGGGAGTCAAAAGTTACACCTGGAATAGTTAAAGCTTCAGACTCATTCAGTAGAAGATGGGGTGGCAAATCTGTACCAGATCTGCTAATCACTGATCCGATCCATGTCCCGATTGAGGCCGAAGCTTGACTACTAAAATACTGGATTCATTTTTTTTACAATATTGGAACTGTACAAATATTTCCTAAGTCCCTAGGGCGCTTACATGGCCAGGTATCCAGTTTAAGGTAAATCGTCAACTTTATGCTAACTCATCTCGAATACTCTTGGGATCAGGATAAAACTATGCACTCAAAGAAGCAGCTACAATTCAGATAAAGCAAAACTTTCATCCTGACGATTTGCTTTTCGAACTTACTAATGAAATTCATCTTCTCTTTTTCATTTTCGCCCCGTACATTACCAGTAGGGCGCCCTAAAGACGATAACTCGCGAAGTTTCAATTAAATGTGAATTTACTATATCTTAAAAATAAATCTTATATGGGATGAAATTTAAAGATGTAAGGTTTTATCTGCCGGAAGAATTTGCCTTTGGTCTTCATTAGTTTCGTAGATATTAGCATTTGAATAGCGTTAGGGACTAATGTAATAAGTAAAACATCATTTAAATGTGTATTTATGCTAGTTTAAAAATAAATCTTATATGGGATGAAATTTAAAGATGTAAGGTTTTATCTGCCGAATGAATTTTTCTTTTATTTTCAATAGCGTTAGGAACTAACGTACTAATTAAAACACCATCTAAATGTGAATTTATGATATTTATTTTCAATAGCGTTAGGAACTAACGTACTAATTAAAACACCATCTAAATGTGAATTTATGATATTTTAACAATAAATCTTATATGGGATGAAATTTAAAGATTCAAGGTTTTATCTGCCGAAAGAATTTCTCTTGTATCTTCAATACTTTTGGAGATAATAGCATTTGAATATCGTTAGGGCCGGGCAGCCAGAAATGAGCCCGTTTCCAGTAAGACTTCTCTTCGCTCATAATCAAATAAATAAGTAACTCGGTGGACTCTTAAAAGAATGATTTTGAGGGAATGCTGAAACATCAGATTGTTGAATACACTGAAATTTCCAACATATTTTCTTTCATTAAATTTCTGATTACCCTTCGTGGGAATATTAAAATGACATTAAGGAATGCTGAGTCACTGTTCAATACAATCTAAAATCAATTTCGTACATGAAGAGTGTGCCATCATAATGCCCTAAAATGTATAATGTATACTTGCATTTGCAGACCTGTCTGATATAAATACACTTACATACAAACAGACATCACAAATATGAACGCAGCTCCATTCATAAATTCTGTCATGCCCTCCTTCCTTTTAATTTGTGATACAGTATAGGTAACAAATGTTTATTTCGCGTAGGGTATATAATCATCTAACAACATTTTCATCTTTTTGGCCCTGTCAATTCTGCTATTAATATCATATCTATGTTACTGAATTTTGGTAAGAAGTGGGATGTGATTAAAAATGATGACCCCAAATCATCATTCAATGAAATGTTATCGTATCGCAAATCTCTCGTGGAAATGATAAATAAAAAAAATGTTAGTTGGTAGTCTTTTTAAGCTAAGACAGCTGTATAAAAAGTGCCCTGTGCTGTCACAATCCTGTTGATATTCACTAGTATTCTTTCCATGTCCTAAAGAAAGTGCATACCTTATGTGTAGTATTCCTCTGTGCCTCACGTTAATTTCACTGTGTAAAACTCTCCCCTGTACTGGTTCATCTCTGTTGTTATTTGTAGATATTTCCCCCCTATAGTTACTCTCCCTATAATGTATACTCCACTGTTGTCACTTTCCCTGAAGAGTACACTGTACTGTGTCTTCATCTAATACCATGTTGTAACCTTCCTTTTATGTCTGTACTTACTAAATCTGTTTCTTAATCTCCCGCCAGGTCTTCCCTTGATTCACACTCGCCACCGCGTGGCCTTTGTGTACCGCTCACTCTCTCATTTGTTCCTTCCTCCCTTTTTTCAGAGTTCCCCCTCGATAAGTATTTTTCTTCTTAAGATTCACAGTCTGTAACCACCTCTTAAAACTGATGGCTATAAGATAGGCCTGACTTTTGGAAAGTCAATTTTAAAGCTTCAGCTCTGATTATTCTTTTTTCAGTGCTAATACTTCATTGATTATTCCTTATCTACTTGCAAATTTTCGTTGATCGGCTCCTCATTATTAACTGTGAACTGATCGATTTATTTGTATGACTGGAGGTGTGCGTGTATATATAGAAATGTGCGTGCGACTTATTAAATAAGTATGGGTGCGCCTTACAAACAGAAGAACTTTCGAGTACAGGAATCGCTTTAGAGTCCAAGCTGTGCGTGTGTATGTAGTGTGGTTGTGTAATCTGCGTATGCATTAACTTTTATTGCCATATGTGTTTTTATAGGCTGACATTAAAGTTAGAATACGAATTATCTTTAATATTCGATCTGTGGCAGGTTTATCTTATTTTCAGGTCCAAATATATATTTTTATCATTTTTATTTTTTTTAACTCATTTCTTTCTCCTTGTAGTATTTTTTGTATTAATGAAACTGCGTGTATTTTTTAATACCATTCCAATGAAAGATATAACCTATCTTATTTCATGTGTTCAGTGAAAGTTACTAGAAAGTCACATTGGTCCGGAAACTCACAACAGGACAACTCGATATTTTAATCAGTAAAAGAGAAGTAGCCCTTTTCACAAAAACTGATTTTTTACAAGGAAAAGAAACAGCAGCTGCGATTCATGTTAATTTTGGTCATAATCAACAGTCTTTGGATAATGGGATTCAGTGACCTTTCGTTAATTTGGGATTTGTGAAATAAGAGAATCTTCTGCTTATAAAAGTACTGTGATAAGAAAAAATAAGACCGGAGCTATCGTCATAATTTTCGTAATTTCCTTTACAAATTATTTTATATTTTGGATGTTGGAGTCTGTATTTCAGAGATATACGAAGAGAGTCAATATAACCAGAATTCTCTTGATAACAAGATAATTCCTATTTCGTACGAAAAACGAATATTTTCAAAAATGAAGATTTCTTGAGGTTGTACGGAGTTGACATAAAAAATAAAGCTGCGTTTACAGTAAAATCAAATATAAACTTCAATTTCAGTAAACTGCTTTCTTTTATTTACTGCAATTGCGTGCAGGTGAATTGAACAAGCAGCTGATGAAATGTAAGACACTGCGATTGCGTGACAGTGCTGAAGATATATCATAAATAATAAATAATTGATGTATCTTTCAAGATTGTGTAAAATGGACGAGCTTTACTCTAGAGAAGAAAAAGCATTAAACTAATTTTCTAATTCATAGAAAAAAAATTTTGATACGAAAACCCAGTGCTTCCTTAAGGAATGATATCAACCGGAGGAGTTGGATGTGTAAAACCATCACTACGGAAGTTCTTGAAACGACGCCACAGGTAGCTTCTTCTTGACTGTTACCTTAAGTATAGTCACTCATATAAGTTCACGGATGTCTCCGGGCATAAAGCTGAATTCTATCCAACCCATTTCTGGACAACTGTCTGTATAGTGACGTAAGAATGGCACACACCGAAACTTTCTACAGCAGAGTCAGGTAGTTGAAGATTTGGCCAGTTTCACACTCCTAGACACCTGTCATCCAGAAAGGGGTGAAATGGAAATCTCTCTCAAACACCCGGACATCCATGAACTTGAATAAGTGACTGTACATAGTTATCCTTCCGGATATTCCAGTGGAATCGGTTGCGAAATACGCAATTTTACAGTTATTAGTCACTTTCGCAAGAAACGTTTTTAGTAATATCTCATCTTACTAATATCAGCATCTGCCACTTTTGAAATTCGTAACTTTACATTTATCAGTCAATCCGTCAAGAAACGTTTTTAGTAATATCAGCATCTGCCACTTATGAAATTCGTATCTTAACATTTATCAGTCAATCCAACAAGAAACGTTTTTAGTAATATCTCATCTTACTAATATTGAAATTCGTAACTACATTTATCAGTCAATCCCACAAGAAACGTTTTTCGTAATATCAATTGATACTTATGCGAGCATCTTCCATTTTCGTTATTCGTTATCGTGCTATATATACCAGTCAATTTCACAAAAGTTCTTCCTAATATCACCTCATACTAATATGAACATCTTCCATATTAGTAATTCGCAGGTATTTCATTCCGATAGCTTAAATTGTAAGGAAGTTTGTCATCACCTATTTTTATCCTTTTTAGATTATGTTGCTCTTTGGTCGTCATGTCCAAAGACAAGGAAATGTGCGATAACATAGGAAAACAGACAAAACAAGTGCATTCTTCGAAAACTTACACATCCATGAGGTTACGATTTGAGAATATATTAGCTTTCCTCGACAAATTCTCGTCTTCGGTTTTTATAACTTGACAAAATATTTTCATTCATTTTTTTCGGTGAGTTAACAAAATACTTTCATTCATTTTTTTCCGGTGAGTTATCATTCAAACCGAAATAACCTATGCTCTCTTTTTCACCTCGTAATTGACGTTAGTTCTTCAACACCGATCAAAGCAATGTTGAATTGTCATTCTATAGTGACCTTCCAATGGAGACTTTTCGACTTTGGAAAAATAATATGAGAGGAAAATTATACTCAATAGTCAGCACCCCATTTTAGCGAGAAGGGATGATTCTGGGATTTTTTTTTTTTTTTTGCGAACGTTTGATAATTTTTATGGAGGGGTTGGGGGGATGGGGGTGGTTGTCCCATTGTCGACTTCCGAGGCCTTACTGGGCCATATGGGAAATGGATACGATTCGAGCCCAGATGCAAGATTTTGTGTTCCAAGGGGAAAGAAATTGCAACGCTCAGAATTTTCGCCGCTCGTGGAGGTCGAAACTTTCTCGAGTTCAATAAGATGATCTAGTTTTCTATCTCTTCCTCTGCCTTTCTCTTGTATTATTCCTCTTCTTCCGTTTTCTGTCGACTGACTCCCCTAGTCCCTCATCCTTTCTTCTAATTCAAATATGAGTTATCTGCATTTCAAAGTTTATGGAATGAGAGATCGTCTTCATCTTTCCTGATGAATGGAGATGACGTCACGATTTAACCTACTGACCTCGTCATGACTGTTATGGGATGACGTCATGGTGGAATGCTGCCAATGTAAAGGTCAGCTGAGTAGAATGATTCACTCTACAACGAACCCTTTACAAAATAAAACGGTAAAATCTATCATACAAAGAGAGAGAGAGAGAGAGAGAGAGAGAGAGAGAGAGAGAGAGAGTACTCATCTAAAGAAAAAAGAAAGAAAGAACAAGGAGCTACTCATCAAAAGAAGTAAATCCCATTAAAGAAAAAAAAACTTCTGCCAAGTCAAAGGTATCGGGCCTCCCGACGCAGAGGGAGAATATTCTCAAAAAATCGGTTTTCCGATGTCATAAATCACAGCGTTTAGTGGCAAAGCAGCGATATTTGTCAGCGAATTTGCTAAATGTGGCGAAAGCTTTTGTCGGAATAAGTACCGTCCGATTTTTCCCCCTATAATGTGATCAGAATTCCCTCTCGGTTGCGTAACGGAGAGCACCATATTACTTTTATCTATCTTCCTCCTCTTTTTCTTCTCCTTTTATGTAAGGGAAAGTTTTGTTTGTATGGTTTGTTTGTTTGTATGGTGTTTTTACGTTGCATGGAACCAGTGGTTATTAAGCAACGGGACCAACGGCTTTACTTGACTTCCGAACCACGTCGAGAGTGAACTTCAGCCACCAGAAATACACAATCTCTAACCCCTCAGTGGAATGCCCGAGAATCGAACGCGGGGCCACCGAGGTGGCAGGCCAAGATCCTACCGATCACGCCACTGAGGCTGTTGTAAGGGACAGTGTTCCATGATGTGGATGATGTGACCGGAACTTTATCACAGAGAATTTATAATACTGCAATCAGACAGGATTATGATGCAACGTTTTCCATACCAAATGTTCATCGTGCGTCATATTTCTACGTCACTAAAAGGCCGTTTTACACCATCGTCAATGATTTTCTGTATAGAAGATTACCAATTAGAAACCATATCACGCTAAGAAATAGATCAGTCTCTAGATTGTTCATTTCATCTATATATCAGCGCCGTTATACACCCACAATTTATAATAAGATATTCCTGAAAATAAAAGTAATTAGCCCTGGGCACTTTCTTTGATCTAATGTTTGCTCTGGAGATTCTACAAACTGATTTTGTCAAAAGCCTAAAAGCTGTTTGATAGATAGGTGCCTTGCGAGAGGAATCTCAAACTGATAATGAGACGGGGACCGGCTTCAAGCTAAGACAGCATTAAAAGTTAGCCAGGTTTTGACTACCAAGTGAAAAAAAAAAGTTTTGACTACCAAGCAAAAAAAAAAATCACTTCTGGGATCAGTATATTATTAGCTTTTAAATCACGCGTAAGAATTGAGTTTCTTGTACGCAGCTTGTAAAGTACAACCTCCAATAAAATTAAATTAGACGCAATTTTAATCTGCAGTTCTCATGACAATGGCATATATATATTTACTCAGCTACTTGTTTGTGGATAAGGAAAGCTAACGATTTACACCATCTATTGTGTGTGTATAGCGAAAGCTGGAGATATTTGTCATCTTTTTGTGGCTAAAGAAGGCGAGTGATTTATACTATTTTTTATTTGTGGGTACATAAGTTGGTGACTGACACAATCTTTCATTTGGGGATGGAGTAGCTGGTGATTTACACCCTTCATTTTTTGTGGCTAAGCAAAGCTGGTGATTTTCACCGGCTTCTATATTTAGTAGCAAGGAAAGCTGGTCATCAAGACCATCCGTTGTCCCACCTCCAAACGAAGACAGAATCGATAGGTCGTCGGCGGCTTCCATTGGAAAATCGTCCACGTCATAAAATCAGAATTCCGTTTATGCCTCTCCACCAAATTGAATGCATCCATTATTTCATTGCGAGAGAATTAGCGACATAATGACTCCGAAAGATTAGATTACAGATGATTGACCCTCCCATTTATTTCTAAACTGATTAAAAAGGGGTATTTTACGATGTGTGGGCTGGTGGCGGGACGCGTTTTACTACATTAGCCTCCTCTCTCTCACTCGGGCATGCATCACGCCTAATTGCTTTCAGTCTGTTTCTGTTATAATGAAAGTGCAGGTAATGCTCTACACACACACACCTGACAAATGACGTAGTTCAATCATGAATCAGGAGCATCAAAAGGGTTGGCGCCCTATCAGATGACTCGATGGATACTAAATCCAGATTTTGGTGCATTTTCATTCATCACTGACCCGGCCGCTGGTGATCACGTTACCTTTTTAAATTTGTTCTCCATTAAAAAGGGCGATTTTCAAATAATGTACCTCTGCTTACTTTCATATTTTGGGAGTACAAAAACAGGGAACAGCATGAAATGATGAGTTAATAATGACCAATCCAGGTCAGACACTGTAACTTAATTCACATAACAACCGATGAAAATCAATCTGACAAGATAACAGGGGCCGAAGGAGAGAGACATATTGCACGGTAGTTAAAAACGACGCTTCTTTTGGGGAAATACTTTGAAGCTGGGATCAAATTTGATTAAACCATCGCGAGATAATTCCATTGATATTTGGAAGAGACGACGCCACTAAATCTTCAGGGTTTTAGGTAAATGTACTAGGGTAACTTACATATCATTCCCCAATGGTATTTTTGATGAGATTTCTTTAGGTCGTCATGTTTCAAGCTAAGTGTGTAGAAAAAAAAATTATCAATCTATTTGGAGACAGTATTCAAGTTTATCTATGGACATTTAGCATCTTATATATATGTTCTGTATGCAGTCCCTTCGAATGCATCAGCATTTATTGTCCCTACCCCCTACAAAAAAAAAAAAAAAAAAAAAAAATGTTCTTGAGATGTTGTTTCTATAGCTTCAAGTGGCTGACCTGCCAGTTCCCTCCCCGCCCCTCCTTCTCCTGACTCGGGTTTCACCCTTCAAACCAACCCATTTTCACCAAGGCCGTCTCAATCCCCACCCCTTCTCATGTAACACCTGATGTTACTTTTTGCTTGGCTTTCTTCGGTGGATTTAATCGATGTTTGAATGTGTCTTTTATTATCCCTAAACCCCGCTCCCGCCTTGTGGACACTTGCCTCCTTTTTGGACAAATGTATCACTACCACCAAACCTTAATTTGAAATGTCTCCAGTAATTTCAGTGTTTTGCTGCCTCTGTTTGAACTTGCCTTTATCATTACTATTATTATTATCCTATTGTTATCATCGGTGTTTATTTCCCCTGAGCATGAAAGAGAAGTTGCCGTAGCTGAAATTCTGTGAAGATACCTGTAAAGTATCGTTGGTGTCTGAATCCCTTCAAAATAAACTACAAGTCTTAACTGAAACACAACGTTGCAGTTACATTCGATTAGCTTTGTACGCTATCGTTTATTGTTTATGACATATTTAATTTTTTTTTTATTTTAGCTCCTCAAATGATTCAAGTTAAAAGCAGGAGTGACTTCGAAAGCAAGAGTTCTGCAATCATATCATCATAATGCTTTACAAATTTGTTTCCGGGAGCCGATAATTTGACACGTTTCTCGATGAGCAAATAAAACTTTTTTTTTTTTTTTTTGTCTTATAGTGAAAAAATATTGATTCCATTTTGGTTATTTACATTTTTCTTCACTTGATGTTTTCTTTATTTTGTCATGATAAACAATTCATGTTTATACTCGATTCAGTAAGGCTAATTTGAATATCGCCACCGAAAGCATAACGCTGATATATACAAACAAGAATTGACGGTTCCTGTCACAACATAAATACAAAATGAAATGTGATGTTGCTAATTTTTTATCTTATATTTTCTAATCCTTCGTTTGTTCATTTTCTCGTTAGCAAGACTTTCGTTTTGTAATTTATCATTTACAGTACTGAGACTGTGTATGGTATCAATCAATTATTATTTGGAATAATCTTAAATGATTTTCCTTCAGTTAGAAGTGGTGCTATGTACACCCACTTTAAATTGACTACAGTTATTTGTATCGTATTTCTTGTGGATGTTAGTTAGATGTCTTAGAGTCTACTGTTATTAAAACCCGTGACTTTACGACAGTCATACGTAGCGACTAATTATAAATATTTCAGAAATAGAGAGAGAGAGCAATAGATTACCATAGAATTACTAAAGCTTTGCTTTGACTTAGATATGACGGATAACTGAACATAAAAAAAGGACATGTGGAAATGTCTTACTGTTTTGCGTTAGAGAGGAACTACGATACAGAGTTTATGGCTTTTAGTTCTTCTGTAGTGAGAGAAAATAATGAAATTTCCTTAAAGCAAAGAATGACATGCATTAGCTGATAAACTGATAATGCAAATTTTTTATCTTTATCATTTATCACTCCCATAGGTACCAGTGTCGCCACTTACCTTAGCTGTTAAACATTAATAAAATATTATAAAACAATGTATCTTTAATCATATCTGTTAAGGAGACTTAATGACACCATATGAAAAATATAACTTAAGAGTATTTTTTTTTCATCAAATGAATATTCCTCATACATGCATCAGCTCTCATAAATCAAAAAGGACACGAATTCATCCGTCTAAATTTATTCGAAACACTGATCACGTCCCTGTCAAATTCATGCTCGCTGTCGAGTATATTTCAATCCGCTTAAAAAAAGCATTAAAATTTTTTTTTGTTCCCCAATGTTCCCCTTGCAGATATACGATCACTCTGACGTATCCTTTGTCTCACAAATAAACCAAGAGGATTAATTGAGAATTTATCTTGTACTGTAGTACATACAAATATGTACTGCGTGTACACATAATCACACATGTTTAAAGAATGTATACATGCATAAATGTATGAATATATATATATATATATATATATATATAATATATATATATATATATATATATATATACATCTATATTCACACACGTGTATTTATATATACACATTCGCACAGAAACATCTAATCCTATTTTACTTTCACTCATAATAATTTCTCTCCCGAGTGTTATTTTGTCATCATCTCGGCACTGAATAATGTTGACCCTGGTTTTTTGAAAAGCTGTCAGTCTGGCGCCCCACTGAATAAAGAGAATGACCCCATAACTAATCATCTCTTTTTACATGAGTCTATGGTTTGCTGAGTAACCAAAAAAAAAAAAAAATCCAGAATGCTTTTGAATCTTTCACCCCCTGACTTTTTTTCTTAAAATCTTTTTTCAATTTTCTCTTTTGCAGTTTCCTTGATTTTGGATGGTAAGCTGAGAGATATTTGTTGTACTTCCTCGTGTAACTAAATATCCATTTGATATGTAACTCCTAGAAGCCTTTCAGGTCACTGCCATTTTGAGACTATAAAAAAAGAAGATAAATTAGAATGCTTTTAAAAAAAATATATCAGATCTAATCGGAGTCCGGTCTGAGACTCTGTTGATGGTCTAAATAGAAGTTTCAATTAAAAAAAAAAAAAAACGCCAAAACCATATAAAACAAGATGTTTAGAAGTGGTGTGTGTGTGTGCTTGTGTGTGCGTGTTTGTCTTTGCATGCTGGTGGTAATCTTTTATCTATTAAAACTTGTCCCTCGCTGATAAACAGCAATAGTGTCTGTAACTAACGTTGTCTGTTGTGTCAATACAGATCACTGTCATGGCCTGTCTGTGTAAGTGGTGCTATGAAGACAAACTTAGTAGTCTCTCTGTTGTCCTTAGATGAATAGAGTACATTTTTCCCCCTTCTTGTGTTCTTCTGTCATCTAATTTAATTTCGGGGCTGATGTAGCAGACGCCCATCATCTATCTCCCGCGGATTCCAAAACGGAAGGTAAATGGTTTTTATGAAGATAATATTCTCCTTCTCTGTCCACCTTTCCAATGACTGTTATGCCTAAGGGTCTTTATACCATCTTGCTCTCATGATTTTTATTCTTCTCTCGCTCCTCTCTTCCCGAATCATTCCAGCTCCATGAATATGAATTAGCTAGTGCTGGAGATTCTAATATTCTGATAAACTGTGTGATTTCTAGATATTTCAGAAGGCGGCCGACATGTCGTCCCATTGCTGGAACAGAGGGTGATTTTTTACCCTTCTTGCTCTCACTGTTCCATCATCTGTCCAAGCGACCGAGTTACCCACTACATCTTAGCCCCGTTTCAGATTACAAAAAATGACAATAAATCCTGTAATTATGATAAATATGTAAATGCTTTTCAGAATTCAAGGTATTTCCCTATTCAAGAACCTTTACCGAACGCCACATAAATAGGATCAATTTAAGAAAAAAAAAGAAAAATAAAAGAAAAGAAAAGGGGGAAGGTCCCAGTTTCCAAAGCGGCTCCCAAATTCCAGAAGGTACGGCTGAGGGTACCTCTTGCCATTTGTAAAATGGCATCTGAGTTACGGCGAATTGTAAATCGCTGGCATAATGATACAGACCCATAAAAGTCCGAGGAAGGTCGTAAGGTCAGACTTCAAGAGCAATCAGACGCCCATGGTTGTTTTTTTTTTTTTTTTTTTTTTTTTTTTTTTTTTTACGGGGGGGGGGGGGGGGGGGGGGGGGGGTGGGGGGGGGGGGGGGCTTATACCGGTTAAGTAGCCTATTTGTCGGTATATATTTCGTTAGGTAGCCTATTTGTCGGTATATATTTCGTTAGGTAGCCTATTAGTCGGTATATACTTCGTTAGGTAGCCTACTGTCCGTATATAAGTAAGCAAATCAGCTATACTAAAATTTTCATCAGTTAATGACAAGCTGTGGTGACGAAATGAAGTGAAACCCGAGGCAAAAAAATTAATGACATCTTAGTCGAAAATATTCATACCTATTTGGTTTCGAATCTCAAGAGAATACAAAAATAAGAGAATACCCCCGTTCTTTTCTGACAGACTACCTTCAGAAGCTAACTTCATAACTACATTAAACTCAGAATTATCTGTCCAATTTCATGATAACAGAAGACTACGAAACATAAATTTACTTCGTCCTTACGAATTCTCTTTGTCACCAACTTCCATTTTACGAAAGTAAATTGTCACCAACTTCCATTTTACGAAAGTAAATAAACAAACAATACGCGACAAAAGGTTTACAGTTCAACTCTAAAGGCAACTACAATCGTCATTTGCGCCTTTCTTCGGCCTTGGGCTAGGTAAGGGTACTAGATTGCTCTTTAATCTGACAATATTCAAGATTTCGTGCACCAGGCATGGACTGCGATCAAGAAAAATAAATAAATAAAAAAGACGGACGCTAGGACAGTAAGTCATGTGCCGGCTCCATCCAATATGGAATTAATTACTCCTCAACCCCTTTACGTCACTGATCTTTTTTTGTAGAACGAATATTTATAATATAGTATAATCTTAATGCAGAACATAATGCGGAAATAAACAGAATGCGCAAAATGTGGTTGTATAAAGACATAGTTATGTTTATCAATACACGTACTAGTATTTGCCATATCAACTACATACACACACATACACACCTCTACATATATAATATATCATATATATATATATATATATATATATATATATATATATATATATATATATATATATCAAAATGTGGTTGTATAAACACATACATAAGTTTATCAATACAAGTATTATTATTTGTCATACCAACCATATATGCTATATATATATATATATATATATATATATATATATATATATATATATATATATATATATATATATATATATATATATATATATATAAAGCAAAACTCTCAGACCTCCTTTGATTGGTAATGTTCTGAGAAAAAAACGAATGTTATGAGCTGATTAATTAGATGAAAGAGTCGTTTATTATTTATTATTTATTTTATACAAACAGCTATACTTATTATACGACAGCTTACTCGATTAATTAATAGATTTTTATGACTAGCACGTAAGCGTAAATAGAGTTATATCTTCCAGCCCTTAATGAATTGTGCCGCGATTCTATATTTTCGTCATCATTGGTAGTATAAAGACTGAAGAATAGCGTTATATATATTACATGTGCGTGTATATGTATGTGTGTACTATGTATATATAATATATACAAATATACACGCAAATATATATAATTTGGTTAGGGATATGACGAACACACCTCCTACAAATAAGTGCTGTCAACCCAAGTGAGCTCCCTCACTAAGTGATACAGTTCTTGGCTCAAGGTTTTCAGGGCGTTTTATACATATATATATACATATATATATATATATATATATATAATTATATATATATATTTATATATTTACACACACACACACACACATATATATATATATATATATATAATATATATATATATATATATATATATATATCTATATATATATATATATATATATATATATATATATATATATATATATAGACGTGCTAGTCATAAAAATAAACTAATTAATCAAGTAATCTGTCCTATTGACAAGTACAGCCGTTTGGTATAAAATAAATGACAACGTAACTTTCATCTGATTAATGCGCTCATAACATTCGTTTTCCTCTCTGAGAATGACCAATTTAAGGAATTTGGTAATTTCATAATAAAATTCCAAACACCACAAACCCATAATTTACCCGCCAAAAATATTTTACTTAGAATTCTGCCCTTCCTTCGAATTTTCGCTGGTTCATGGCATCATGGCCCCAAGGGGAAGCCGTTTGTGTGGCCCCTTTCTGACATTCGTCCAAAATTCCCCTATTTCCATTTTTTTTTTTTTTTTTTTTTGTTTTTTTTTTTTTTTTTTTTTTGACGGATATCTTCCCATCAAGAACTCGATACGAGAAGGAAAGTCATGCCCGTCACTGCATTGGATATGCAAAACATCTACTTCGTAGTGCCAACTACCTCGAGGAACTGTCTGGGCTTGCCTGGCTTAGGGTACAGATGCGCTACCTTAAAGGCCCCGCCCCTCCCCCACCCCACACAGACACAATATATATATATATATATATATATATATATATATATATATATATATATTAGTTTAATAAAATAAAATAAAAATAAAATTAAAATTAAACAACTGAATTTCTTATGAAAATCAGGTAAACAAAAGTGGATCCACTAATAAACTCGGCAAACAAGAAAAAGTCATAAAAAAAATATCCCCATTATATTATTACCCGAATCCCGATCAAGAAAGTCACTACAAAACATGAGCAACAAATACACTGACACAATACCGATCACGAAAGTTCGGTACAAAAAATCTACTACAAATGTGTGTTTGAAATAACGACCGGTAAATTCAGGGGACAAAGAACCACATATTATATTAAATCAAAAGAGGCACGAGAAAGTTACTAGATGGATGAAATATAGAATTTAGGCCAAAAAGCAATCCTTGGGACCTATGAGGTCATTCAGCGCTAAAACGGAAATTGACAGTAAAGAGAACCGAAAGGCATAGCAGGAGAAAAACCTCGCAGTTTCACTATGAATCAGTTTTTAAGAGAGGTTGGAAAGTTAAAAGGCATAAAGAGAATATGAACGGAGGTAGAGTAAAAGGAATGAAACGGGCTGCAGCTAGGGGGCCGAAGGGACGCTACAACGATCCGTAAGGCATGCCTGTAGTGCACCGCATGAGGTGCACTGACGACACTAAATTACCGCCCCCTCCCCCCCAACCCCCACCCCAACGGGGTGAGTAAGTTATATCGTCATCGGCCGGGAAGACGACATCTCAAGTTCTCGTGTCCCTCCAATAGGCGTCTCGGAGAAGCTTCCCAGAATAGGCTTGAAACTGTTCCATCGAAGTTAGGGAATATCGAAGTTGTTCCCAGACTTGTGAGGCCCTTTAGGTAATAACGATTATACTGATAGTCCAATTCAGCGTAATCTTAATCTTCCATACGACTTACTACGTTCAGCATTTCTGCCTTTAATAAATAAAGTTTTCGTCAACAATTTTTGAATTAGGCGTCGCCAAAACTGTTACAAGATAGGACATGTTCTAATAGCTATTATAAGTTTTTACTTGAATTTACATGATTTCAATTTTATTTGGAGTCATTTCCATTAACGCAAGAGAACATATAATAGTTATTTTAACTTAATACTGTCACTTGCGTATAATTTTCGCTTTGGAAATTTACGCATAACGAGAGTTTAATTGTGGAATGATTACAATTTCTCAAGTCTTTTGATGAAAATAATTATTTTCATTTTTTATTATATCAAGTCATTTTTTTTCCAAGTGCAGTACTCGGTCAGACTGCTTGTGCAAGATATATATAAATGAAAATAGTCAATCTAAAATTTCTGATGGCTGCAGATTTGCATCTGATTAATCTTAATTATATATATATAATATTATATATATATATATATATACCATATACATCTATCATTTATCATATATTTATTAATATACATATATTATATATATACATATATTTTATATATATTATAATATATATATATATATAATATATATATATATATATATATATATATTATATATATATATATAATATATATTATATATATATAGACTCCGCGCGAATCACTTTTCGGTACTTTCCCTCAACCACAAAAGTATTATTATACCTTGGACGTATTCACTACTTACAGAAAATAAGTCCATATCGAGTGGTACATATTCAGTTTACAGACAGAATTTTCATGTTTACTCATTTTTAATCTCAGACTTCGTTTCCTTTTCTGATGGTATGGTGCATAAACAGCTGCCCAATGGGTTCCGAATAAATCATGATTTGCGACTATTTTTTTGTTGGGAGGGGGCCAAATACAACATACCTGGCAAAACTCGTGACGAAATTCCGAAGTCATTTTCCAAGTGAATCCTTCTATTACGACAGAAACTTTCTTTTGACAATTGTTTACTTCTGATTAGAAAAATTAACAACTTCGGAGAGCATCGACTGAACAGCAGGTGCCATCGACGTGTGAATTCAACGGTATCATATAATGCACGCTCGCTCTATGAGTGTCCAAGTTCTCTCTCTCTCTCTCTCTCTCTCTCTCTCTCTCTCTCTCTCTCTCTCTCTCTCTCTCGATCACTTTCTTTTCGCTTTATATTCTTGGATTTCCTCCCCCTAACCAGTTGATCTAGTTGTCAATAAATAGGTATTCCTTACTACTGAATTCAAGAAAAAGGGCATGGACCTACCAACCTCTTCCAAAGATTATATATATATATATATATATATATATATATATATATATATATATATATATATATATATATATATATATATATATATATATATTATATATATATATATATATATATATATATATATATATATATATATATATATATATATATATATATATATATATATATATATGTATATATATATATATATATATATATATATATATATATATATATATATATATATTATATATATATATATATATATATATCATATATATATATATATATATATATATATATATATATATATATATATATATACACATTTCGCTAGTAATGTAATATAATACGTCGTATACAATTTTTCCCTCTTCATACTTTTCAAATTCCAATTTGTAAATGAATAAGGGCGAGGCACTCTGCCCTTTCATGAAGTTTTGCACGGGGCAAATTGTTTCTTTTCGCTCCGAAATAAACAATTCGTTCTGAAGCTCCGTATTGCTCTCGTGCCGAGCAAATTTTTACATTTTTCGAACCCGATTTCACATCGGATTAGCCGTAACCGATTCCTAATTTACAGTATGGGAAAGTTAAAAGAAAAAAAAAATTCATTTCTGGTGAATATTTTCTTTTCCTTGAACACTTTCAAGGCATTCGTTGAGATGATTTTTTTCCCTTATTCTTGAGCACAGACAAAAACAGTTGAATAGGAATATCCTAAAAAAAAACTCAGTAAAAAAAAAAGAAGTTTCTCTGTAAAAGGTAGAAGCTAGAACGTGACGTGGCGGCCTTTGTGCCGGCTCTCCATTTACGTTCGCCTATTCAGGAACTCTGCCATAAAAGTTATTGTTTTACTGGATTTGTACCTTCTTTTTTTTATTCTCTCTCTCTCTCTCTCTCCATACGACCGTCTGTTCTTTTGTGTGTTTCCTTTCCCATGTTTTCAGACTCATATACAGAATGCATTTCGTTTTGAAGCTTTCTTTTTATTCTCCTTTCTCCTCCTTAGTAATTTAATGAAATATAGGAGGCTAAATGGAGTCAGAAGTGAAGGGTAATTAGCCCTCCTGAATATAACATGTGATTCAATCTCAAATATTCTCCCACTGGAGGTGCTTCGCTTGTTACAAGCTTTTGTGTGCTTGATGTGCTGAAAAAGAGAAGAGAGAGAGAGAGAGAGAGAAGAGAGAGAGAGAGAGAGAGAGAGAGAGGTGGGGGGAGGGGGAGAATCAATTCAAAACTATAGTAGACATCTCAGGAATCGTTTTACCTGAAAAGATAAAAAAAAATGATTGTCTTGAACGTGATCATACACAGAATGTCAATATCATAATTATAACCGGATTTATTACTGATGCATGGATAAAAAACAGAGGAACGCAATGCACTTCTACATTATTAGGTTATTAATTGATCAAGTTCCTCTGTAAAGCCTGAAACACCTTTAATTGAAAAGTATACTGTATAATAATTGGAATGTTTGGTGATTGTATGGTGTTTTTACGTTGCATGGAACCAGTAGTTATTCAGTAAAGGGACCAACGGCTTTACGTGACTTCCAAACCACGTCGAGAGTGAACTTCTATCACCAGAAATACATATCTCTGACCCCTCAATGGAATGCCAGAGAATCTGTAAAATAATTGGGATTTACCTTGTACCACTACAAAATACGAGTGATTCTATATGCTTCACGTGGGTATACAGAAAAAGATCGAGTACACAGTTCCAAAACTGTAAAATGAAGCACAAAAACCCATTCTCGAACAAAATGCTCACTACGTAACACTTTATACAGCAATGGCGTTCTTTGTTGGTAACTCGAAAATTTGAATAATTTTGACAGAGGGTCATAGCCTGATAATATTTTTGAATTAATAAATTTCTATACAAAAGATTCTTAAAAACTATTTTCTCCCTTAAATTGCTCGTTACCAACTGCACTTGAAGGAGAACAAAACCGTGTATTTCGTGAAGACTATTGAATGCTGTAAAAACATGAAATTCATGTTGCCGAAGATTTCTCCAAAACTAAAGTTTTTAGCTTCACTCTACTGTATAATTCCATCGTCTAAAAGAAAC
>NC_087218.1:21509199-21551699 GCF_015104395.2 Macrobrachium nipponense | reverse complement strand
CTCTATTTTACAATGGAAGTTATTTTCACCATTTTCACAGATTTTTTTAATCACACGTCATTTAGTTAGCACCTAATTTTTTTTTATTCTCTAATGTCTATGAATCCACAGAAGAGTGGTGTCGATTCTACCAGTGATTTAAAATTCTTTTCGATCAGGTAAGAGATTGGTTTGTTAATGCACGCCATCGGAAAATCTTTTATGATCATCGCATTCCAAGAATTATCTCTATTTTTTATATATATAAATTTCAAGGTTTTACCCGTTTTCAGGTATAACGTTTTATTTATTTATTTATTTTTTGTTATGTTTTTGACAACATGAAGACCAACTTCAGGTGCCGCTAGAAATGAGTAACGATCAACAGGATTCCATTTTTAGATATATAAAATCGATTTTTTATCATGCCATGTGAGGGAAGACATATTTCATTGAGTTCTTTCCTGGGAAAAATTCGCTCTTTCTTTCATGTAATACAATTAACTTCTTATAGGTATTTTTTTTTATACACACTTTATGTATGTAAATAAACTGCTACACCAATTTTCATACACAGTACTTGCATATACACAAATGTGATGTATGAATGTGTTGATGCATAAATGAATGATACTGTCCTACTCAAAGATCGTTATGATTGTCAGTTTTAAGAAAAAGTCGAGTCGCATTACGAAATAAGGAAGGGGGCATTAGACATTTTCAAGATGGCTCTTCAATCCCTTTCCGTAAAACTTTCAATACCACGTAAAGAACTTTCAATAATATACATATTGCAAAATTATTTACGCACGGAATATTTTTTGAGGAAAAAAAAAAATACTTTTTAAACCAAAACAGCCCCCACCGAATATTTCCGAATTGCAAAATTATTTACGCACGGAATATTTTTTGAGAGAGAGAGAGAAAAAAAAAACACTTTAAACCAAAATAGCCCTCACCGAATATTTCCGAAGAAACCGACGGAGGTGAAAACCTCAATTCATTTCAGTTGAAAATTATCTTCCATCTGCAAAACACTTTCAATGATCAAAGAAGTAACTAGATTGTCTCAGTAATCACACATTAGTTTGGTTTAATAGAAGCTGTGTTAGACCTCCGTTATTTTGTGAGGACAGGTGTCCGAAAGAATAAATTATTCATGGTTATACGACAAAATTGTGAGTGAGCGTGTGTCTGGTCGTACGTATGTTTCTTTGTTGACAAGGCTACAGGATATCTAATGTTATTTACTAGCTCAGACTACAAAACTTTCTAGCAGTGTGCTGATAAATGTTTAATCACATTCACATACGTTTACAAATCCTTAAAGTAAAAAAAAGAAATCTCTAAATCTCCATTACTATGAAAGAGCGGAGAACACTCATGGCATTTTATATAAATTTGCAAACCATGATTGCTGAAGTTGCTATGAAGTAATGATGCAATTTCATATAATTAAGCAAATGGTAGTATGTAAAATACATAAATTAATTTCTATTCCACGCGTGAAACTAGAGATGCTGCCAGAGAGAGAGAGAGAGAGAGAGAGAGAGAGAGAGAGAGAGAGAGAGAGAGAGAGAGAGAGAGAGAGAGAGCACAATGATACATATACAAATTAAGGCACTCTTCAGTATACTAGTACAATATATATCTGGAGTGCAGGAACACAATAATTTATAATGACCTTATTGATTAGCCTGTTGGTTTCGAAAAAAAAAAACAATAAATAAACTAATAAAAAGATGAATCTAAGGTATCAGTCCGCTGACGCATCTTAGACATTATTAGAATATGAATCTCAGATATGTCTGTGACAAGGAGTCTACGATATTCATTTCATTGCACAGATTATTTTCTGCAGTTCATTATATTAAACCAAGAGTTATATTTCCTAATAAGTATTTCCCTATTGTAAACCAATTTTAGTCTCAAATCCGAACGAGAAATTAGTGAAATATCAACACTATCATTAATACAACGAATATTGATAGTTTCTATTTCTTTGTATATTTGTAGGAATTATTTAACATTATAATTACGTTAAGCATTTTTCTATGCAGGGATTTTCACACCAAAAATCAAGTCAAAGAATCTAGCCATGAATCGAAGTGTATATCTACGATAGATTTATGTATTATACAGGGGTCTCTAGATACATTCATTTTGTTAAAGGCTGTTTTATTAGTCCAAGACAACAGATGACATTGTAGAGCATGAATGGAGGAAAATAATTTCCAGCTAGGAATAAGAAGTTTATGGCGAATAATTACATTTTTCATCCTATACATTTGACTGTTTTCTGTAAGAGAGATAGTTTGAGCTCGTTTCTTATTATTTTCAGTAGCGTTTCGAGTCCTTAAAAAAAATTTTTTTCTTTCCATTTTTCCTCCAGAATGGACCTTCTAAAAATGGGCTGTAATAGACGTCAGGAAGAAGATTAGGTATTATTATATAATTAGGACCTTTGGATATAGAACTTTGTTAGCACAATGTTTTTTAAGAAATTCATCCCTGCAGTGATGGAAGGTTTATTGTATGTATGCAATATATATATATATATATATATATATATATATATATACACACATATATACATAGATATACACATATATATATATTATATATATAAATATATACATAGATATACATATAATATATATGATATATGTATATATATATATATATGTATATGTATATATATATATTATATATTATTATATAGCCATATAAATATGAATATATAATATGCATGTTTGTATACATGTATAATCAAGATTATGTAAATACATACGTACATAACCTTCTGTCAAATTAACAGTTGCTTCGTAAGAAGCATAAATTCACGTAAGTGATCCACATTTATTCCTTCTTTTCGAGAAATAGCTTTATATCCTAGTCCGATACTTAGCTCTTGTACATCTTTTTTTTTTATCATTCTTGAAAAACATTTGAGCTTACGATTTCTACTGACACTTTCGCGTTAATTTTTTCTTCTTTCAAAATATATAGGTGTATATACACAAATATATATATGTATACATATACATATTTATATGATATATATGTATATACTTATATATATGTATGTATTCCTACTCATTTTTACTTAGTATATCTGTTATCATGGGCTTTCAACCTATTCATTTGGTTTGCTCAGTTCCATCTCAATTTTGATTTCGTGGAAATTGATATATTTTGGTAGACGTCTCGTAATTCATGATCGAATTCTTTCTTTTCTTTTTTTTCTATGCTCCTTTTTTTTATATATCATTAGGCTTTAGCAGCCTCATCCTACTGTTACAATGTCTTTCCACTTTGTGACACGAGGCACGAAAAATGCTGAGCTCGCAATCAGAGATAATGGTAGTCCTCTTTTTTTTTTCTCGCTCTCAATTTCCCTTCGAATATATTTTTTTTGACTCTAGCTGTAACTTGACCGAGGCTGAATCATTTCTCTTTAAATGTAGATTAAGACACACTTGCTTCAGTTACATCTTGAGGAATACCATGTGTGTTTTGAATACCTTATTATTTTTTTAATCCTCCTCACTCACTCTCTTTCTCTTTTTCTCTCTCCTCGAGCATTTCGTTTCAAGGTTTTAGAGGTATTCATAGAAGTTATTGCATTTTTTGATGAAGCATGCCAAAGCTATTTGATACTTATTATTATTATTATTATTATTCATCTGGCAACAAAGCATTTCCAACTATACATGCAGGAGGCTTTGACATTCTTCACCCAATTATTATATTATTGCTTGTGCATGGTCTTGTTTTTAATAGATATAATATATATAAATATTTTTATTTTTTAAAGATGTCTTTTTTTTCAACACCATGTTTTTATTGTGAAGAGTAAAGTAATGTGAGTATTGTCTGTCTTTGCATAAACTTGTGATTTTCAATTGCAGCTGCACATGACAAGTAAAGGTATTCCTAACAGATTACGACTCATTTGATTCCTGATTATTAAAAAAAAAATGTCAAGTGATCAAAAGATGATTTCACTTCACTGTTGATTCCAACTTGTTCTTTTTTTTTTTATTTGTTGATGTCGGAATGCCTTTTGTTTTCGTTATTTCATTTGATTTTGATGCGAAGGTTGCTCGTCGTTCACATCACGGACTAACGGGTGGTTTCTGTGTGTTCTTCCAGTGTAAAGGGGGCGCCACCGGCGGCGGCGGCAGCGGCGGCTCAGAACGCGGCCGATATGACGAGGAACTGAACGAGATCCACGTCCGGGACAAGACCTTCCTCAACATGACCAAGGACAAGAGCGGATGGGGCGCGTCCTTGCAGCAGCCTTCGCAGCAACAGCAGAACCAACAGCAGCAGCAGCAGCAGCAATCCGGATCGCCGCCCCACCCGACTTTCTTAGCCACTTCCAACGCCAACACGACGACGGTCGCCAACACCACCATCTCCTGCTCCTCCTCCGGTGGAGGCGTGGGCATGGGCGGCAGCAGCCTAGGGGCCGCACAGCCCAGCGTCGTGGCCGTGAGTAAGCCGAACTCGACGACTACGGTCACCACGGCTATCATCAATTTGCCTACTCCGTCGCCAAACGGCGACAGTGACTTTCCGGCGCCCAGTTTAGGCGTCTCGTCCCCCTCCAACCAGGGTGTGCTAAGAATATCCTCACTTTAATCCGCATAATACGAGACAATTGCGAGTAACGAAAACGCAAGCGTGAGAAAAATACGATAAAAGTCATGCAAAGACTTCTAAGAGAAAATAAATCAATAACGTCAATAATGTAATAATAATAATAAAAAAAGACCTGATGCCATTGCACTCGGTTGATGAGTTCTAATGAAAAAAATATTCAAGTGGGAGAACATTCTTTGGCCTTAGTCCATGTGTTAGTCATTAATAAGAATTGTGTAGTGGAATTATAAAAAGTATATAAATACATAAATATATATATATATATATATATACATATATCACCTTCATCAATTGGTTATGTAAGAACTGCGCGGAGTCTGTCATTTCCAGTTGATTTGCCCAATTCTATTTCATCAAAGCTATTTAAAAAAAAATAAGGTTGACCTAGAAGTATTTTATACAGTTCCCTGTCATTTCTTCATTCGTTTTGTATCCTGCACATTTGTAACGACTGAGTAACCTACACACACAAAAATTAAACCTGGTCATCACTGTTGACTACCAGGAGTTTTTCTTATTCATATATATATATATATTGAAAATTTCCTGATTGATAGAAAGATTTATCAGTTTTTATTAATAATTAATATTTTCGACATCCCACCAATTACCTCATCTTCGTCTTGCCATAAAAAAACATCACCGCAATCTGTTTCCTACATGCATTCATTTGTATATTCATACATGCATACATATATACATACATACATACATATATATATATTTGTATATATGTATGTACGTACATATATATGTCTATATATACATACATCTATGTATGTATATGTGTATATAGGTATGTATACAAGTACACTCTTCAATTCAAAATCCATCTTCATCGAGATAAAAAAAAAAAGTATATGGATTTTTCTAAGGTGTAATATTATCATCTCTTTGCTATCTCATTTGCCACTATGAATTTCACGAGGTAAGAACACTGATATATATAGGCATATATATACGTACTGAATATATATATACGGATGTATATGTGTATATATGTATATATATGAATAGATCCATTTTGTTACGACTTCGTTTCCCTTGATTTTTCTATGTGATGGTTTTTCATGTAGATACATCCATCGATTCTTATTGTTTTAAGTAAGAGATTCTCTATGATATCCCTTTGATACCTTTGTATTTGAAAACATGTAATAAGCATTAATAAGCATAATGGATGACAGAGTGCCAGATCCTCTTCTATAATAATAATTATGAATAATTATGAATAGAGTTATGATTATTACTGATAAGTGTGCGAGAGAAAAAGGGAGAGTGCGTCCAAGGAGCTCTTCTCTCTTTTTTTTTTAATTGATTTACTCATTTTTTCGTGATGTGCTGCAATGCAACTGCAAGCGCGCAGACCTTCGTGTGTGTATATATGTACTTGTCCTGTGTGTACGTGCATTGGGAAAATGCAGGTGCAAGCAGCAGGCGTGAGTGACTCGGCTTCCAGGCACTGATGGATTTTCCTAAGCCTCCAAGGTATATTGATAGAAAAAAAAAATGACTGAATTTTTCTGATGTGATGTTAATACTGTTGTGAATTTTTTATTCTTCAAGCTTAGTGTTAAGAATATTCAGCACATTTTGGACTATCAAATGTATGTTTTTCGTCACGATCTCACTTGAAATATAGCCCGCATGATTAACAGGACTCTGTACCCCAAATGCTTTTTTTTTTTCATCATTTATATGCAGATATAATATTTATGATACCTGAAACGATATGATTTGGATCGAACGTTGTTCGTAAATTCATGAGACATATTTTTGGGGTGGGGGGAGGACGGGGAGGACGGGAGGGTTATTACATCAATATGATTTTTTAATTAGAAGTATATTTAAAAAAAAGAATAAAAAAAATTAGCAAACTGGGTCACACTGGCAAAAAAAGAAACATTGTTAGAACATGGTCACGAGGATGTCAGTTTTTGAATTTGCATAATATTTTAATTCTATTTTGAAGAGATCTTCGTCAAATCCATTCACCTTGGTATGCAATCAACAAACCATTTTTTGAAAATAAGAGTAAGAACGACCGTCACAAAACGCGAGTGCAGCAATATACAAAACAGTCTTAATTTGTCAAAGAATTTACTTATTTGGCTTCGAGAATTATACACATTGTAAAGATGAAACATTGAAAATCTTTCTTATTTCAAGACAAGGACTTCGAAGAATTATTACAAAATTACCGAAACTGAGAGTGGAAAGAAAGAAATGTTCCACCATTCAGATTTTCAACAGATTTGACTAATAAAAACGCACATGCAAAAATGAAATAATAATAATAATAATAATAATAATAATAATAATAATAATAATAATAATAATAATAATAATAATAATAATAATAATAATGTGCCTCCATCTTTTAAATTTGTGACGAAGGAAAACCTGACGATCACTTCCAGCTCGTTAAGGTGTAAATCCCTCCCCGCCCCCTTCTTCTTTTTGTCCAATATGAAGCTTTCAATTAAGTTCTTTTGAGAAGCTAAAAATTAGTTAAAAAAACATACGTGAGATGTCTATAAAATTCAACAACAAAAACCAAACAGGTTCATAAAAGAGAGGACATACACTGGAATTACCATATATAAAAATAAAGATGAAAAATAGGGTGGAAAGAAAATCACAAAAGGACGATGAACAAGTGGTAGGGTAATTGGGCATAAAGAAGAGTAAGTGGTAGGGTAATTGGGTATAACGAAGAGTAACAAGAACTTAAGTTTCCATTCCAATACATACCCGTTTGAGTAGAGTGAAATGAACGAATCAACGCGAATAATCAAAACTTAAAAAAAAAATTTAAATGGTAATTTTTAAGCACCAACACCTAAGTTTCGAAAAACCATTCCGACGTTAACGTTTTATTCCGTTGCTGCAAGAAGCTCATTCTCTTCTAAGCATAAGCGATAGAGAATCAACTCCAATCTCGTGTGACGTCGTCGACTTACCATATATAATATATATAATAATATTATATATATAATATATATCTATATATATATATATATATTATATAATATATCTATAAATATATATATATATATATATATATATAATATATATTATATATATATATAATTATTTTGGTTGACTTCGCGTCGTCTTACTATAATGCGTTCAAGTACCGAGGTTTCACGACGCAAAATCCCAGAGCAGAAAGAACGAACGGTTTTGACTTAATCATGGTGAATATGTCAGGTTTGTCTTTTATAAATAAAAAAAAAAAAAAAACATTTTTTCATACTTCATTCCCACGGCTACTTTTGGAGCACTTTCATAGTGTTAGGAAATATTAGAATGGGCAGGGTCTGATCACAGATGTGTCATTTTACATATATGAGTATATCCATGTGCATGTATATATACGCGTATACATATACGTGCTTATACTGTATATATAGACAGCTTATTTCACTTAAGGTTATTATACAAACACCAAAGTTTATACCCGTATTTATACATTCTAATAATTCATCAGTTCATTATGTAAATGGATAATTTAACGCAATATTATAATAATATATATGTACACATGCGTGTGCGGTACATACATAGATATAAAGATATGTATATTTATACACGCATGCGTAGGAACGCCAAAATATTACCTTCTTATTTCTAACTTAGAAATATTTACTGATAATGAAGGAAGGCTCTCCCAAATTTCGATTTACATTACACACACAAGTCATTTTTTCACGCTGCATACCACGATTGCGTAAGACTACCTCCTACTCCATACTTGGTGTGCTAAACTTGGATATTGTTGTATTTAAAGAAAGTTTTACAGCTATGCAATGATTTGTTAACTATACGATACCTCCATATATAAGACAGATCCCACGTACCATTCTTCTGGCAAAGATCTTGTAACGGGACGACAACTCTCTCTCTCCTCCAATTACAGTACGACCCTTCACTCGAAGGACACCACCTCTCTCTCTCTCTCTCTCTCTCTCTCTCTCTCTCTCTCTCTCATCTTTAAACAGCTCCGACTTACTCTACAAGGAAAAGCAAGACCACATCTCTGTGTACCGTCAGACATTCACACATCCACTACCTCTGAAGTGCACTTTTTCGAAGTTGGTTCCTTGGTGGCGAATTTCCATTTTTTGGGAGTGATACTTAATGTCCACTCGACGAAACGACTCACGGAGAGGGCCACTTCGGAAGACGCAAAATCTCTCCAATGGGAGGGTCAGCGTCGTGCTGACATTGGGGGACACAGGTCAGGTGTACTAGTCTACTTACGTAGAGTTTGCCCCGACACTCAGATGAAATAGTTATGTGCCAAAAAAACAAAAACAAAACAAAAAGGTTGATGGTGACAAACACACGAAAACAGCACGCTTCTTCTGGCCGTTTATACTCCAAAGGGATTTCTGTACGCTAAAAAAAAGAAAACACTTTGTTGACACAACGCAATGAAACTTTTCTTTGTTTTTCTGTCCTTTCCGTAACGAATGGATATGGGTGAATTGTGAATGACTTGTCGAAGTCCTCCTAACTGCGTGATCGTCCTTTTGGTTCTTTGCCATTTTATCAGCGTTGTACTTCCTATTAGAGTAATATACTGTAGTTCTATATCAGTCTAAGTCACTCAAGAAATCAAAGATATTCACATAAAAGTAGATTTAGCACCAAAATTCTATCCTTGCTAAAAACTGAATAGATAATACTTACTCCAAAGTAACATTGCCATGGATCGTCTCTGCAATGCTTTAGAAAATACTGGCTAACGATCCAGCAAAACTATATCGGTTTGGTTCGTCTCTGTCAGCTTTCAAACGAGCTTACTAATGTCCTCTCAGGATAACTGTTCATCCTAAACCGCTGTACTGTACTTGTCTTTCTGAGTGCCGTCTTTGGGACAGTTTCAGGGAAATTCTGAATAGATTACCACTGTTCAAAGTTTGATTGACTTGCCAGTAATTGTAGTTAAAAATAATCTGCACTTTTGCTCGCATTAAGTCAAAAAGTGCAATGATTTCATTTAAAAGAAATTAGAATATGCGCTTAATCTGTTTTGGATATGGATTTTCTGAACAACCAGCACCTGGGGAATATTTTGTGACAGCGAACACATATCACTAAACTAATAACAGTCCTGTTTCAACGATAAAGAAATTGGCTTTCCTTTATAAAAGTTCTTTATTAAAACTGAACTGTCAATTTCCCTGAGAATGGCCCAAAATGACACAAAGTATTAAAATTGAACTCGAATTTCCTTCTCGTGATAATAAGATGTTACTTAGCAGAAAAAAACCTGAATATTGGAATATGAAGCTGAACTAATAACTAAATTTCATGTTATTAATTTACATTCTTGGTGAAAAAATCGATTTCATAATTCGTACACGTTTATATCTTACATTCTGATTCTTTTACACTTTTCGGTATCCAGTGGATCAAGTCAATTATAAATCTGACATTTCAACTTCTGCACCGGAGAAATAATGAATTTAATGAAAAATAAACAACAGAAAAACTTCACTCTTTGGTTTCATGCAAGTGTTTTCATCTCTCCGGAACGAAATAGAAAATGCTTAATGAAATTTATATAAATGCTAATTATTTTCCAAGAGTGACGATTTCAGTTCAAAAACAATAAGGAAAAGTTACCGTACTGGAAAAATTGCCACCCAAGATAGTCTTGAATTGGAACAAAAACTTTCTTGCCATGAAACTGCGAACAGAATTGAAAAACCCGGATGTGTTCTGCCTCCTCATCTGATAAACTACATGATTTATTTTGTTGGGAAATTTAACGGTTGCTGTAAGGATGGCTGTTGCGATGTTTATTTTATTTTCAACCTGCCTTGAACTGTATTTAAAGAATGACCATTCAACTTGTTAGCCCCCATGCACTTGCCTTATGAGACCTTCAAGGACGCCTGATACGCCTAATATTAATTTAAGTAAGGTTTCTGCATCGTCATAACATCCACGCGAGATGTAAATGTATGGTAGTAGTCCCACTGGGAATTAATTGTTTACTCTACACATCTTGATCCCTTCCGAGATATATCGTGTTGCTATTTGCCTTGTTGACACGATATCTTTCCTCAAACAAAGTCATTCGTGTACTCCTATATTTAACGTTTCCCTTATTTCCCAGATAAGGTTATACAGAGTTCTATTTGGGAGCTGTTTCGTCAAATCATTGAAACATGTCTCTTCCTATGGAATTTCCACGTTTTCAAAGTATTGTGAAACAGATTTCAGTTCGGTTCTGATCCTGTCACCCGGGATTCCAGCTTATAAAGATAATGACAACTCAAATCTCCTCCTACTCCCACCCCTCCTCCTCTTCTTCTTCTTCTTCTTCTTCGTCTTAGTTCTGAATGAGAAACTTGGGAAGTTTCTGCGGCCTTCAATCAGCAATATCCTCGTATGATTTAACGACTGTGTCAAGCATCGCTCTGTCTTTCACTCGTCAGCCGTAGGGTTTTTCCTCTTGGCAAGCTGCCAACAAGGTTTCTCATTAGCACTCTTAGGATAAGGCGATTTCAAATAGCGGCGACAGTGTTCTCTCTATAGCCTTTTTTTTCCCACGAGGGGCAAATGCGTTCTTTAGCGCGCTATTCCCGTTAGTTCTTTTTCCCTCCCGTCGTAGTTGGTTCGCGATCATTTTCTTGTCAGGGTTTAACGACATTGTATTTTTTTACACAGATACGCCGCCACGACTCGCTGCTATCAACTATTATTATTATTGTCGTTCTTTGATCTAAGGCGCTCCAGTAGTTCCTCACATATGACGGTCTTCTCTTTCGTAAGTTAACGATGGCGAGTGCGTAGTCCTCCAGAGGCTTCTAAGCTTTCGTATGGCATTTGAAAAAAAAAAGAAAAAGGAAAAAAAAAGACCAAATATAAATAACTCTTATTTGATTTTGTTACGCCTAACGGGTTTATCCCGTTGGGCTTTAGTTAAGGCTAATGGTAGATTGATGGACTGCTATATATCATATAAACAAACAACTATCGGTTTTAAGATCGTCATCACCACGCTCATCACCACGCTCATCATCGACTCATCGTCACTCTCCTCATCACCTTCACCATCATCATCGTAGTCCTACGCAAAGGGTCCTTTTTCAGATGTTGTTGTTGATATAAATGTGTTATGTTTTACGTTGTTGATATTTTAGTCAGAGATTTATCACGTGACAGTTCTTGTATACGGAAATATAAAAAAAGAATGAAAATTAATGATAATTATCGTACCGTTCGTTATATGAGACGGATGAGATGACGACGACGTCATCGCCATCCTCGAAAGTTCTCGTTTATAAAAATGGATGACTAACATCCGTCTTCCTCCTCCTACTCCAGACTTTCTTTTCTGAAAGGCCTCTTCTACCGGTGACCACCCCTTAGCCCCCTCCCCATATTCCTCTACAATCCCCCACAACCCCTTCTGCACTTCATTCCAAGTACATCCTCTTCAAGACCTTTGCAAAATAAATTAATAATAATAAAGCATGAAAGAAAGAAATGGATAAGATATAGAAGTCTGCTGTGCCATAAATGAATGATTATATTCATTTGAAATGAAATAAAAACGTAAAAGTATTGTAGCCCAAAGTCAAGGCAAGTAGCTCTTTGTTTTCCGCAATCCAGAATCGTGAAATTCGTGTCCATCTCTTCATCTTTCCGTCGCCGATACGCAAAGGCTTCCGACGTCATCTTTTGCGACAAACGACGCAAAAACTTGACTGCTGAGACGCCTCCCTTCAACGCCTTTCTAAGGCCCTGTCCACACTAGCGGGCACCGCCCGACGGGCAAACACGGTTCCCATAACCCGTTCCGCTATACTGACCGACAGAGTATGGAGCCAGAACGACGCAACTGTCTGGTAACACTGTTTCAGAAGCGAGAGAAAATATAGACCGCTGGAAGTGCCCGACGGGTATGCCCGCTAGTGTGGACAGGCCTTAACACCTGTCGGAAGGGACATTTCTATTTTAAGGACATTGAGAAACCTTCCGAAGTCATCACTTACCTTTCAAAATTATATTTCGTCATCACAGAAAAACTTTTCAGTAGATGAGTGTTACTGCAGGATTAGCAAATCGCCAAGTATAGTTATTTTCAGATACCACACAGTATTGACAGTATTGAGGAATTTCACTTTTTTCTCTCTCCAGTATTTAAGATTAGAGATCACTGATTGAGATTGACTGGTTCGTTTATAAATAGACTGGCGTCCCAACTTTAAAGACTAGAGAGCACCGCAGAACTAACGCTGCTGACAATTGGTCATTGTCCAGTTTATTTTTGTCTTTAGTTGCCTTTCTGGTGTGTATGAATTTGTTCCTTCCGATACTAATGAGAGGGGAAAAAAATATCAAAATACTGTCCCAAAAAGATGTCACGTTGGGAGACACCGAAAATGTTGTTGTCCAGAGTCACAAATGATGAATGTTTCGCCTCAGTACTGCAATGCTGAAATAATACATACATATATATACACACACAATTATATATATATATATATATATATATATAATATATAAATATATATATATATATATATATATATATATATATATATATATATATATATATATATATATATATATATATATATATATATATACACACACACACGAGTCCATAAAAACCGTATGAGTAAATTCACGCAACATCTGACCTGGTCGGATATATACATCGTGAAAGACAGATATTTTTGTTGATATTGTTCTTTTCTCGTTTTTTTCCTTTACTCTGTTCTTGGTGTTGAAAAGCTCGCGGTTGCTAGCAGACCCACGTCTCCTGATGATTCTTTTCCGAAGAGAATGGACAGAACTGGAGCAGATTCTGGCGATTCGCGAGGCGAGATTAGCAGCAGCAGAGTTGTTGCTCTGATCAGACACTGATATAAATCTCTCCCAGGATATCATACTCATCATTAGCCGCCCTATGTGACCTTACTCTCCTCTACTGTACCTATACATGGCTGTTCTTAACTGTACCTCTAGACTGTATGGCATTACTTGATAGTCTTCTTAAAGTGAAAAAAATAGTGAATCTGAGAGGCTGATTAGAAAAAAAAGCGTGCAAATAAAGCATAAAGACATGTCTTATATTTACAAAATATACACTTGAACTTGCAGTGGGATTATGCATCTGTATATAAATATATTCGTCTAGTTAGGCTATGAATACTTTTGTCAAGCTTTTCATTTTCATTTTAACTTTTTTCGTCTTTTTAAGAATCAATAACGTATTTCAAGCCACTCAATCAGTTTTTCCAAATGGTCAGTTTTTTGAGTGTTTGATGTGTATCCATGCTTAACAGAATCAAATGTTTCTCGAATAAAAAAAAAAGAAAAAGAAAAAAATACGAAGCAAGTTCCGGTCAATATGAATTTCTTTCGCTCCTTTACTTTTTTGCCTCATTTTTGGGTTTCGTCCATTCCGATTTGGTTCCTTTTCGAGACCTGCCACACGGCCTCTTTGTGTAGAAAGCCATCAAAGGTAGTCGCAGCATGCAGTAGAAGCAAGTAGATGTAAAGTAGCCGCCTTGCCTCTCTCCACCCGAACGGATATAAGGTGATGGTTAAGTCTTGGGAAACTGTAAATCACAAACACACACACGCACGCACACACACACAGACTTTAAAGCTGAACTTTCAGAGCGCGTGAATACATTCTCTCTCTCTCTCTCGTTTTGTACATCTGAACACCACCTTGTTCACCCGATATTTATTCATTTCTCGTGTAAATAATGTAACAAACATTTTCAGTAGGATTTTGGATGTTCGGATATCACCATTCTTTTAGGAACCCTTAGTACTATGTCCTGTGGGATCTGATGATGCTATCGTCTGTCAGATTTGTTTTGCGGTGTTTTTCTCCTCTTAATTTTCCGCCCATCATGCTTCGTTCATCATGCTTGGCTCCAAGTGCAGAAGAAAACGTTTAGTTTGGAATTTGGTGTCACGGAAACCGAACATTGGTTTTATGGTTCCAAATACATCTTCCTTTTGAAGTCTTATGGTTCGCGACTTCTTCCTACTGCCTTGATGGCACTAACATAAATGAACATACACCAGCTGTATATTGAAATAAAATTTCCAAATACTTTAGAGTTAAGGTAATTGTAAGATCTATTAAAATTCTATTACTAATATTTTCTTGAGGATTTTTGGCTGGATTTAATCAATCATCTGATGGAATAATCCAGCGTAGACCAGCCTAGTATAATACTATTATAGGATTCTGTAGATTCTATTTTCAAATACTCACTCGATTCGTATGTCAATAATTGCAAATTCTTTCGTATGTTATCAGGCTTTATTTTAAAAAGCTGTAATGCTGTATTACAAGAAGCAACAGATGTGTATTTAAAAAGGTTACTCGGATTTTTTTTTTTTATTATAAACAATGTACACCTTACCTTGAAAATATATATAAAATATCATTCCTTCTTTCCGCAATTCACATGCTAAGCACCGGGGTTTTCATAGTCAACTCGAAATGCCAAATCTAGACCTAATGAGGCGATTGTCTGGATTTTTGAAAATGTTTACTTAAGCCTTCCTGTCCCTACAGTCGGTCATCATCCCAACAGTCGTATGATGGCTCCGTTTGGTTCACATTAAAGTTTAAATTGGGGGTTCATGAGCAGACATGAAGCATTGTGAATGGATTGGCTTCATGATCCTTAAGGGAATACATATGCATTATTGATATACATTGCATGACCAACATAAATGTCAAAGGTGCTTACCAAGCTCCTCTTTTTTTTGGTTAAAAACTAAACCTTAATTAGATTTGAGGTGGTTTATTAGTAATGGGGACATGCTATCTTTTTATTTGAGGGTTTGTGTCGTTGTACACTTCCGAGATTTCGCTTGTCACGCGTGAAGACGCCTCCCTCACTGCGCTTAGCATTCGTACAGATATCTCAAGTATATTCTGGGATTTACCGATTGATCGAGTTGTGGTTACTAAGATGTGGCGCCACAACATCTCGGTTACCGACGCCGGTATATTCCGGCACGATTGTATCGTTAATAAGGAGTATATCTGCTCTAGTATTCTTATCGGTTGCGTTTCATTTGCCACAATTAACTTTCAGACGCCCTTAGATATCAGAAGAGCATCAACAAAAGGAAGACATTATTAGTAAGGTTGATATCCTCCATTGCAAAGTATAAATGTTTCCAATCTGACTTTAAAATATGGAAGTTATTCTTTTCCGGTGATGGACCGAGTCATCAAGGAGGGACAGATTAATTCCCTCAGGTTTCCTGCCCTCAAGGTCACTGAAATGACCCCAGTTTCGTTTCCTCAGATTTTCATGATCAGCGGAAGTGTCAAAAGCTTTTTTTTTTTCTTTAATCCGTTTTGCAATTAGCTGAAAAAAAAAATCTAGGGAGAAGTCTGCAGCAGCAGCAACAGCAACAAAATCTTACCTGCCCCGTCACTCTTAGTGACGTATGTGTATAAAATAAAATAAAAATAAAAACTAATAAAAGAGACGATTCCTGGCTTGGAAGGCGGTCTCTCATTCGAATCCGATCTTTCATTTCTTCAAGGTCATCATCATCTGTGAATGGGTGCCACAGGTCAAGATCAGCCACGGGCGTTTCCTACAATGTTGACGTTAATTCCAAACGTTATATGTTTGGGTCTTTGCATTGCCTATCATATAGGCCAATGAATTTCTCTTTGTCCGTAAACAGTTGTTCAGTTGTTCAGGGCCACTTCTTCTTCTTCTTCCTCAAGTGGAGGGTTCAAACTGGTCTGATAGTGATATATAGCGACTTTTGAAATGTCTTTTAGTGTGACGGTGTTCGGTGTTCTCGTTTTACTGAGAAGTATCTCTCTCTCTCTCTCTCTCTCTCTCTCTCTCTCTCTCTCTCTCTCTCTCTCTCTCTCTCTCTCTCTCTCTCTCTCTCTCTTCGTCTTTGTGGAGAAAAAAAAAAACTTTAGCATCAAGCTAAATTAATCAGTATAGCTATTACCTTTCATTTTCATATTTAACAAGGCATACAAACTGTGGTTTGTATGTGATGACTGACTTTTTATCTTTAAACTACACACTTCTTTAATGCCTAATGAAGCTTTGTTTTCATCATCGTTATCATCACATATTTCTGAAGGCAGGTCTGCTGAAGATGTTAACATATATTCAAAGTATCTGCTCGATTTTGTTACGTGACCTGGCGTCGCACGACTGCAGTTGTCACCGACGCCGGTGTTCTGACTCTTCATTTCATTTTACTTGTCAGCTTCGTGTATGTGTTCGTCCGTTTAAATGTCCGTTGAACGCATTTCAGATCACTGACATATCTCCTGCCTTTTGTACAGTAACGTTTGCTTGTCTCCTCTGTATGATCAGCCGGGTCCCAAACTGATTACTCTTTTAACTAAATACGATTAATGAAGATTATTATTATTATTATTATCTTAGGATAGAAATATTTTGCAGCGGTGTTTTATTCACTGTGAGTGAGATAAGACGGCAGCATCCTAAAGTCGCCTCTTCAGCTGCTTGCGATTTACATCGTTGAGAGGATCTGCCAAAAATAAAATAAAAAAAAATATACAAAAAAATACAGAGCGATTTATACATTCCAGTTGAACTGATATATAGGCATAGCTTGTCGATTGATGATGATAATTTTTAGGCGTGTTGGGTGTGGTTGTGTAATATTATTGCTTTTTTGCACCTGCCAGTTTATGTTCCTACTCCCTACACTGGTCGAGGACAAAAAAATAAATAAATAAATGATGCAATTGTAGGTATATTGACGTCATGAATTTCGGTCATCACTTTTACGTGGTGACTCAGTCGTTGCTTCGAGGACTCGGTCGGTATTTCCAGGTGGTAATTCATGCTGTAGCTGACTCCAAATACTCACTGAGAGTGCTATTAAGAACAAACAAAAAGCTTCCTTTCACAAAGCGTGTTTATTGTGTCGATTTTTGCTATATCTCCCATCCCTTTTCCTGGGGCCCCAGCAAGAGAACGTTTGATGTGGGGCAAGAAGCTTTTGCTCTTGTTTCATCACCAGTATCATTTGTCCCCCTAAAGAAAACAGGTACATGAACAGCGGACTGCCGATGTACTCTTTAGCGCGAGCATACAGAATAAGCGTGGTTTAACCCACATACCCTCTCAGCAAAGTGCAAGACAGAAGACAAGTCAAAAATGAATTAATATAAAAAAAACATACTTTTAAATATTCATATTGTACTAATAAGTTAGTATTAAAAGTACTGCACCTTAGAGGCAGGAGGCAGGCTGTAATTAAGAAGGTAATAAAACGTTGACTAATAGAGAAAAAAATTTAATCATTTGTCGTCTTTCACTTTTAGTTTTAAGTTCTCGACTTTCATCTCATAAAATCCATATTGTCTTTAACTTTTTTACCTGCGTGTAAATGTCTCCCCCAACAATGTTGTTCTTGAAAATCTCAGCTGCGGGTGGCTGACCAAACCACCTCCGCAGAGCCATCACTCTTCTCATGTGGATATAGTACGACCCTCTGCAAAGAACCATCACTCCCATGTGGATATAGTACCACCTCCCCCAAATCACTTGCAATCTCTTTTTTTGGAATGTTATTTTCAGACGGCGATGATGATGTCTGCCGACCTTTAGCTACGATTTCATGTTGACAGTAACTTGTTATTGTAAATATTTTGATTCTGTATGTCTATACACAATAAACACATTCAAAATGACCTTTGGAATGATTGAATCACCAACTGCGTAATTCACTAAGTTCGAAGACGAGTGGTTTTGGACAGTGTCTGCAAATGTATTGAGAGGTGAAGCTATAACAGTTGGAAATAATTAAGAGAGTTTTGGTAGTGTTCGTCTTGAAGATACAGTGGCGGATTTAGATAGCTTTCATTGGGGGCCACTTGATTATATATATATATATATATATATATATATATATATATATATATATATATATGTGTGTGTGTGTGTGTGTGTGTGTGTATACACACAGGGGGTACACATCAAAATTTATATATATGCACACCACACACACATATATATATATATATATATATATATATATATATATATATATATATATATATATATATATATATATATATATATATAGTATATGTACACACAGGGTACTCATCATTTATATTTATTTATGCACACACACACACACACGCACACACACACACACACACATATATATATATATATATATATATATATATATATATATATGTACACACAGGAGGTACATATCAAAATTTATATATTTATGCACACACACACACACACACACACACATATATATATATATATATATATATATATATATATATATATATATATATATATATATATATATATATAGTACACACACACACACACACACGGACAGCAATGGTTGTTGTACAGTTGCTGTAAATTTTTGCTACTAACAGTTATTGATTGAAAGAAAACAATGTTCTATTATTCATTTTAGCGGGAGGGAGGGGTGGGGGGGCTCGTGGACAGGTGGCCCCTCCTTTTAAATCCACCACTGTGAGATAATCGAGAGTTCAGTGCTCCTTACTCCCTAAAATAAAAAGTTATTTGTTCTTTAAATATTCTGTAGAACGGTGTCTTAAAAATGTCGCATTCTGTGGCATAATTGGACTGAATAATAGTGTCACTAATAGTATCTGTTTTACAAAGTACATTTTATCTTTTTCCAGGCCACATTTATCTTGTTTTTGCAAAAGCAACTTCGCTATTTTCTGAAGAAGTTGTCTCATCAACCAATATAATGTGAATTGCTAATTTGTGAACTGAGATCTCGTTTATCTCCTTTTTTTTTTTTTTTTTACTTTTGATTAAAAGCCTTCTAACTGAATATAAGAGTAACAAGGAATTTTAAGGTTTTAATGACAGTATTACTCATAGGAAAGCTCGTAAATTATAAATAATATATATATAAGGTATTTATATGCATATATGTATATACATTATGTATTATTTGTGTGTGTTTGCTCTTTTGGAAGTTTTTTTAAGACACAGTTCTGCAGAGTATTTTAAGATTATCTCTCTCACTTTCGCCCCCAAATCAAAGTCGTAGGCATTACATGTCAAAATCGAAGTGTAAGCAAAGTACAGATAGATTCTGTGAGTGAAATAGCCTATAATTGATGTTTTGCTATGTCTTCTTCATTATGGTCTCAAGCTTCTGTCGCCTGCATTAAACTCCTCCTTTGGCCAACCAACAAAGCAATGGCACACTTCCTAGCAAAATAAGAGAAAATCCCCTACCCTTAATAAGATAATTTCTCAGCGTAATACCTTTGACAAGAATTCCATATACGACTCTCAGAGGGAGGCCTAACCGAGTCAGTGCCCATTATTTCTGATAAAGATTAACCTAAGTATCCATGTTAATTATAAAACACGAACACGAACTGAACTACTCATGACATACGATGGCTGTCGAGCAACATTTTTCTGTCAAATTTCACCACAGATGCCGACGACCTTTAAAGATTTTGCTATTTGGTTTGGCCTGCAAAGATACTCTAGAACACATTTACTTAGAAAACATGGGGTTTCCAGATGCATTAAGGCTTAGGTTTTCCTCCAAATAATACACCGATAACTACAACTCGAACGTCCCAGCTTCCTTTGATAGTGTCACCTTGACATTTTACTTTAAAAAGCATCCCTCAAAGCTTGTTTACATTCTAAGACTTCACCACCTACCATAAAGACCCAGTGAATTCTAATATCACAGCCCTTTATGAAAATTGCTATGCAGAAATTCCCAGTGAAATCAGTACTTGAGAATTCAAAACCAGAAGAATACACTGAAGTGCAAATATCTTCATAGCCACTGAATCTATCCAGGAATGGGCCAAGCGCTGGGACCTAAGAGGTCATTCACGCTGCAAGGGAAATTGAGAGTAGAGAGGGTTGAAAGGTGTAACGAGGAAAACCTCGAAGCAGTTGCACCATGAAACAACTGATAAGAGAGGGAGGATAGTAATATGGAAGAAAGAATATGAATGGAGGTGTAGTAAAAGTTATGAAAGGGGTTGCAGCTACGGGTCGAAGGGATGCTGCAAAGAACCTTGAGTAATGCCCACATTGCAAAGCATGAGGTGCGCTGACGGCACTAGCCCCTATGAGAACTGCATCTTCCTAGCCCACTACATTTGGGAGCACCATTTGACAACGAGAATCCATCATTTGGATCGACTTCACAGAAACATTTCCTGGTGCGACAACTATTGAATAATGCTCAAGAAAAATAATGAATGTTAATGAAGTAAACCGGTCTTACTGATGAAGAAAACTTTAACAACGTTCACTTTTGGAATAATCAGTTACTGTTTCTCTAAAGGCCTTCAGAACTATCCAATTTATTGATTAAAAAAAAAGAAGTTGAATTTGGTAGAATTATCACTGCCGGTCTAAAACGGAGGCTTCAATCTAGAGTCAAACTAGACAAAGTCTGTAGCTAGGAAATTCTGTCACTACTAAAATCCAAGGAGAAAAGAAAGAAAACAGAATAATGAGGAAGGTAATGTCACTGTGGGCTATGAAACTGCGCAATCCAAAGAATTTCGCCTAACAAGTATACACTATTAAGTAAGCATGAAAATAAATTTCATCTGAGGAATTTTTTAAAGTAAGATAAAATACACTTACTAAAATATGAACACGAACAGGCTACAAAATCTAAGAATATATATATATATATATATATATTATATATATATATATATATATATATATATATATATATATATATATTCATTGAAAGACGGGTAAGACAACTACTCAATTAAAGGAGCTAACGAATCAGGTGTCACTGATAAAAATGTACGAATGAGGTGTCTCATATTTGAAGTCCATGTCCGTGTTTTGTAAACGGAAGATTAAACTGACTAAATAAATATAGCTGACGCCAGCACCAAACCCCAACCTTCCACAGCGAAAAAAATAAATTATCAAAATATTCCCTTGGTGAAAGGATGACTCCTCCTTTTGGGAATTGAAAATATTGCTAATAGTTTGAGATTATCTTGTCACCTTGTTAGGTCCTGAAAGATCCCTTCGTTAAATAAGTAAATTAATCACATAAATAAATAAATATATGAAATTTGCCTTTACATTAAAGAATTTTTTTTAAGCAACATTTCGGTTAGGGAAAAAATCAGTTGGCTGTAAATTTTCATTCATAAAGATTCAATGGATTTAGGCAAAACAAAGCAGACCAAATCAAAAAAGAATGTAAGAGATGTCAACTTGTTTGCTTCTTTTTCATTTGTAAAATATTTAACAAAATGTAATATTTCTTTTTTTTTAGAAAAGTTACTAGTAATTCATATAATTATAAAGAAAGGGGAAAAGTGGAAATTGAAATTGTTATACTATCTAGGAAGGAGAGCTTATTATGATTCATTCATTACAAATTCCAAAACCATCGCTATACTAATACCAAGATTTTCGTTTGAACATTCCAAAGAGTGCAGAGACGAAAATACTAAGTCTTCCCTAAAAGAGAAACACATACTCTGCTATTACATAATAAAATAACGTTTTTACCTTCAAAAATGATTCAGTTTCCACACGGCCTTATCGGTTCTACTCTATAATTTTTCCTCAAAATGACATACACAGTAATTAAGGCTCGGAAGTAATAAATTTGGTCAAAAGGTTATGACCCACTTTAGCGATTTTACATGAAAAAATATAAAGTAAAAAAAAAAGTTAAAGGAAATGTCTGTTTTAGCGATATTCCCCAAAAAGCGAAGGAAAGTAAGAGTTAAAACTGTGAAACAGAAAATTAAAAAAAAAAAAATGATAATGGTCCACGAATAACGCGATTTTAAGGCATTTCATTTCAAAACTAGGATGACTGAAAAAAAATTATAAAAAAATAGAAAAAAAAAAAACCATCCCCAAGTTGTAATTAGTCTAGTAAAACCAGCAAAGGAAACGTTACGCATTCGAAAGGTACGTACAACAAAGCTGGGATACAAAGGATACGCATCCCCTTTATCTCCGCTGGTTCAGGCTCCGCTGTATTCTGACGCATCTGAGCAAACGCCTTAAGAGAATCTTACGGAGAGAGAGAGAGAGAGAGAGAGAGAGAGAGAGAGAGAGAGAGAGAGAGAAACGGGCAAAGGAAAAGCCGCCTATAACTTCGCTGTTGTACGCGTGGAGGGCCATTACATCAACTTTAAGAGCCAAGATACTATATACAACGCCCCGACTTGAGAGAGAGGAGAGAGGTAGAGAGAGATATGAGATGAGACGGGAGAAGGGGGGGGGGGGGGGGGGTGAGGAGAGAGAGAGTTAGGGAGAGAGGAGAGAGACGATAGAGAGAGAGGAGGAGAGAAGAGGAGAGAGAGAGAGAGAGAGTAGAGAGAGAGAGAGAGAGGGTGGGGGGGGGGGGGGGGCGGCGGTTTCTGATGCAGGTTCTTATGGATAAATAAGAAACTATCAACACGACTGCTTCCTGCATCATGGAATAAAACAGGAAATATATACTGGCTACTCATTAGATTTATTTTCATTTCTTTGGGAAGATGGTCGTCCACAAACAGGACAAGTACAACACATACACACACACACACACAACACACTGTAATATATATGTATTTTCATATTATATATATATAGTATATATATATATATATATATATATATATATATATATATATATAATACATACATATTTATATGTATATATATATCCACATACATATATATGTATATATATATATATATATATATATATATTATATATATGTATATATATATATACTACTATATATATATGTATATATATATATATACAAACAAAAATCAAACTTAAAATTAGGCTCTTTTAACCTTACATTGTAATTAATGTACTTCCACCTATAGGATAATTCTAGAAAATTTCGATGGCGTTCTCAAAATTCAAAAGGGTAGGAAGGATTAAGATAACGCGCAAAACTCGTAACTGATTAAATCTGTTAGAAGGCAGCTTCTAATTTACAATGATTTAGAATTACTAGAGTAACTCTGACATGTACCAAATATTTAAGACGATAGCGTTGAAAATAGTAAAAAATACAAGTGTTATTAGACGTCATGCATAACAAATAACGGGTTAACTCTCTCCCGCCCTCCCCCCTCAAAAAGGAAATAAAATCACACCAGAATTTATAACGGCTAGAAAGTATTAAAAGAAGCTATGACATCATTCCCTCCACTTCAACAGCTTAACTTCTGAGCAAATCTCCAAGTCGCTAATGAGTGAGTCCTCAGGCATCAACAAATATTTTTTTTTTATTTTGCTGAATTTTCCCTTCTGAGAACCACAAAGAACCCGGCATTTTAACACCATCATCAGAAGATTAAACCAAAACTTAAAGGGGTCCAAAAATAAAGAGAAAGCACAGGAGATTTCCCAAATATTGTACATCAGTTACGAGGTATATGAACACCCAGTCCATAAACAGAATCCGAAGGAAAAATAAGTATTCACGCTAAAATCCCCGAAGCTCTTTATATTCCTTTTTTTTTCTTTTTAATAAGCAACGATATCGCCAGGCGTGAAGGCGAACAGCTGCAAATGGAGGCTCCTGACGCAGTCTTGATGTTTATGTCCATATTCCTGGGGTCAGTGAAGAGGTAAATAGCTGTATTACTCAGCTAACTTGAGAAAAAGATATAAAAAGACGTTTATTCATGGAAATAATTCCCAGCAAATGGAGCCGATGAATGATGGCAACCGTATTTCTTTGTAATTGTTCCCCGGATGTAAATATTATCCGGTCTTGGTCATTTAGAACCAATGATGAATCACGAACCATCATAAAAAGAGAAATGGAATGCTTTGGAAATACTGTAATTACTAAATCGTGGTCGTTCCAAACCGACGGCACAGAGATTTGATACATATGAAGGAAGGTTTACGGCTATGTAAAAAAATTATATACATTATATAATATATATATATATATATATATATATATATATATATATATATATATATATATATATATATATATATAAGAGCGAATACCACAGGAAAATGATAGGCAGAAATCCACGCGTTTTCGTTTTTACTAAGACATTGTCAAGGAATGAATGAAATACAGTTGGAAAGAGAGTAATCTGGTAAACAAGAAGATCAAGTTTAAATAAACCAAGACTTGAATTTAGAACATTTCCATTATTTGACTTAATGAAGCAAGAATCAGTGATATTCCTTTTAACTGTGTCATTACATGGGATTAAGGCTCTTGCTTGACTCCAGTTAATAGGATGATCTAAATCTCTCATATGTACGAATAATGCATTCGATATTTGCCCAATTCTCACAAAATATTGGTGCTGTTTGAGACGTTGTGAAAGAGATTTACAGGTTTGTCTGTGATAGACTTTATCACACTTTTTGGAAGGAATTTCATATATGCAGCCTAGAAGATCTTTAGGAGAATATTTTATTACTAAACTCTTGACATTAATATTACTGAAAACAACATCTATGTTAACAAGCTTTAAAATTCTAGGAATTTCTAAAAACCTTTCATCATAGGGTAATTTTAGAATGTTACGCTTACTAAATTCAAGTTTGTCATTAGTTAAATAAAATGTTTTTCTAGCTCTTTTCCATGCCACATCTACAAAAGTCCTTGGGTATTTAAGTTTCAAGACTAGAACGGTGGACCTAGAATACGCGAGTTAAGTGCTGTATCACTCAGCCACGATCTCCACTGTCCCACAAGTGTATTTTATTATTATTATATTATTATAATTCAGAATATAAACCATATTCATACAGAACAAGCCCAGAGGGGCCACCGACTTGAAATTCAAGCTTCCAAAGAATATGGTGCTCATTTGAAACAAGTACCAGAAGGTAATGGGAAACAGAAAGAAGCGATCACTTATTAAAAAAGAAATTAACAAATTAACAAATAGGAAAAATATACATGAATTATTAGACTATAAGGAGAATTGTATTAGTGCATTAAAGCATTGCATCTTCGCTTGAACCTCCGAAGTTCTAATTGCACGACATCCTCAGGAGAGCCGTTCCACAGTCCAACGGTGTGAGTAGTAAAGGACTTCTGGAACAGAGAAGTTCGATAGCGAGGCACATTGACCGCATATTGGTGCTGCTGTTCAGATAATTTGGTTGATCTCGGAGCAAAAGGGGATCAGAGATCAATTGTGAACGTGAAAGTTCTCTGTTAAAATACAACTTATAGAAAACTGGTAAACAAGAGATCACCCGTTGATGGTCCAGGTCTTAATTGCTAACATTAGGAAACAGACACCTGCCACCACGAACCACTCTACCTAAAGGAAAACGGTAAAACACACTTTAGAAAAACGAAAAATGAATAAAAAAAAAAGGAAGCCATTGTACTACTCGCTCAACCATACCTTGACGCTGACGCCGAAAACTTGGAGCTTTAATTTCGTAGTGAACATCCTGGAGAGGCATCCGGCGCTAATGAACGAATTGGAAATAGTGACTTGATTTCAACGTTGCAGCACTTTCACCTTTACACTTAATCCTGGTCTCTGAACTTCCTGTCTTCAGATCGAAACATCTGAAATCCGTGATCAAGGATTGCTTTGCTGTTAATATACTATATTTCCTTGTTTATCCTACTTATTATGTATTCATTTGTTAATTTAGTTTTTTTCTTTTAACAGCTGATCTCTCCTTTCTGAATTTCTTATTACCTTTTGATACTTCCTTTCGAATGAACACCATATTCTTTAGAAGTTTGAATTTCGAGTCAACGGTCCCTGTAGGCTTGTTCCATGTGAATAGGGATCATCTTCTGAATAATAATAATAATAATAAAATAATATAATGTAATAATAATAATAATAATAATAATAAAAAAACTAATGAATACTAATGATAATAATGATAATAATGATGATGATAAGATAAAAAAAAAAAAGAATGATGATGATGATGATGATGCGGTCGAAAAGTATCACCAAACTGTTTTTTCGACTTTCATAAATGTGTCACCAATCTTTTGTTTCGTTGGATGGTTACCTTTACAAAATAAAATCACCATTAAGATTTCAATTTCCTTGCATGCTATTCTTATTACTGTAGTATATATGGGTTTTGAGTACCAGATTCCTTGTATGAAAGTTTAACATTTTCACTTCAGCGAATTTTGCGGCAAATGCCAACAAAATCTCTCCATCTCTCGTCTGAATTAGCCTCACATAATGGCGGACTCTTCAAGGCAACTGCAGTTTATTGAAGACGTCTCTTCTCACCTGGATCAGGGGAATGTATAATGTAATTAAGGCCAAAGGCCAAGTAATGTGATCTATGAGGCCATTCAGCGCTGACAGGGGAATTGAGAGCAAAGAGGTTTAAAAAGGTGATAAGAGGAAAGCCTCACACTTGCACTATGACACAATTGTTGGGAGAGGCCTGAAAGTTCGATGGAAGAATGAAAATATAAACAGAGGCGCAGTAAAAGGAATGAAAGGGGTTGCAGCTTGGGGCCGAAACGACGCTGCATAGAACCTTCAGTAATGCATACAGCGAACTGCATGAGGTGCACTGACGGGACTACCCTCCTTTGGGGGAACAGGGGAACTATTACTCCTCCAAGTAAGGAACTCACAAGCGAGAACGTTCAGACTTCGACGAAGTAAACGGGATACATTCTACAGAGTCGTGTTTTGAAAGTACGGGAAATTGCATTTTCTGATATGAATGGCTCTTAAGTTGAAAGAGTCTTTTTGGTTTATTTATAGTTGCGGAGGAATATCGTCAGGAGCCAAAAGGTAGTTCCGTCAGTTTGCGTACAGATTCGTTCAGAAGTCCGCATAAAATCAATTCGAGTAATAATATTTTTTAACACTGCTGAATGTAAAGTTTCCCCCGCACCACTCAAATCGGGATTTGAATACTTAAATCTGGGAAGCTTTTCTTGGAGAGAGAGAGAGAGAGAGAACAAAAGGGTTCCCAGGACTATTGGCGACATTGTCGGAAGTAAGATACGGAAGAGGACCCGATAGTGGAACTTCAAAAGGTTGGAAGGGCGGTCGTTCTTTTGGTTCTTTTTGGGGCAGAAAATGTATTTAGGCCCAGGCAACCGCCATTCCTCCCCCCCCCCCCTCCCCCTTCTCCCTCAACTCCTTTCCTAGGATTGGTTTCACAAGATCAAACTATCAGTGAAGTACCCCACCGGTAGGTTCAAGAGAAGGTATTAGTAATTAAGCTTAAATAATGTAACATGAAACATACACGTAATACGGATAATTACATTTTAGAGAAACAATCTTGCCACTTCATTCGTTCAATTCTATCCATTTAGAGAAATCAATAAAGTCATTCAGAAGAAATAGTCGTCACTTCACTGACTATATACGTTTAAATTATAAGAGCATAACGAAATAAATGAACTAGGAAAAATGTGAAATAACATACCACCAAGGCTACAACAGAATGAAGTAGAATCTCCATGTTTAGGTAACTAGCAAAAAAGAAAAAAAATTATCAAGGCAAAATTAGCCATTCTCGAAACTAGACTTTAATCAACAGGATTACTTGATCTCCGCTATTCATAGCAATCGCAATACGGGCGTATAAAGATAAGGACGAGGGGGGGGGGGGGGGGGGGGGGTGGGGGGGGGGGGTGGGGGGGGGGGGGGGGGGGGGGGGGGGCAGACGGCTGGGAGCGAGTTCAAAAATAGAGAAGCAGCCTTCGAAAACAGTTCGCAAGAAAAACTCCAAATCATCTCCAATGGCGCACACCCGGCAAAAACCACTTTCGTTGAAACTTCAGCCTAATCCGATTATGAGATGGATGTGCGTCACAACGGCTGTAATCGCGAGAGCCAAGGGCGAATTCGAATGGCATTTTTGCTTCACACAGCAGCACGTCCCTAGGGACAAACACCTACAGCAGGCGAATATATTCGTGTGGGTATGTGGTGTACGGCCTAAATATAATTTCGATTCATCAGCTCGTTTCTTTACCGTGACAAGACGCGCAAGTGCTCGGGAGCTCAAGAAAAAGCTTTGGTATTTGAGGGAATGGAGCGATATTACTTACCTAATATTTTTCTTTATTAAACTCAAATTCCTTGGTTAGAAGTTCAGTCCCCATATGTTAAATGTAGCAAAAATAACGCCTACTGAGCATATAACTAGAAAAACAACTAGACTATGCAGGTAGAGAGATATTCACTAGACGCAATATCCCTTCATGAGAGCTAGCTCCTGAGGTAAACAAGATAAGAGGCACTGCCATATATGTATAGACTTTAGTTGCTAGACCAATGAAGAGTATCCTGTACAGAAACTGACTGCGGCATCGGCCCATTCTTATATCTACAATCTGACATATCGTGTATGGGTTCGAATCCTGTCAAGGACTTCAGGGTGTCTTCATTTGTTTCTTCATTTGGAAATAAGGCATTAGTGACAAAAGTATTCAACAAGCGTGAGTCAATCAAGAAGTAGCCTTTATATATATATATATATATATATATATATATATATATATATATATATATATATATATATATATGTATATATAAACATTCGTGTCCACAAGCATGTACGTACATTTATACGAGCAATAAGTCACAAACTGCACGTGGCAGATATATTCGTAGACAGCCACATGAAAGGTGAAAATTAAAGACCAGGTAGCAAGCGCTTTCGTGTCTTGCGTACACTTCCTCTGGGTACAAAGTAAAATGAATAAAAAGACAAACAAGAAGGCTTCACAAACTAAAAACCAAAGCCATCAGCAAAACATCATTACAGATTGACCAAACAATAAGTAAGCATACTTTAAAGGTGCTTAAAAGCTGTAACTGCAGTTAGCACAACAGGCTGTTGCTAAAGGGCGACATTGTACTTCCCTACAATTTTATAAACAAAGTAACTGTATAATCTAAAAAGTCCTGAACTCAGATTCATTAAGTTGCCTGTTAAAATGCTTAATCAACGCAGATTCAATAATGTTTCTTTTTACAATATGATTATAAAAAATTACCTCAGATGAATTTGTTAAGTCTATACATGTATTTACACATTTACGCGATTTCTTGTGCTGGATATAAACCAAATAGCTCTGTCAAACTGGTAGAGAACTATAGACTTGAAAAATACATCTGAGAGATTTTACAGCCATATTGTAAAAAGAAAAATAATTAAATATGCATTTATTTTAACAGTCTACTAATGAATCCGAGTTCAGATCTTTTTAAATTGGATAGTTTTAGTAAACCTTTTCATTCGCCAAAGGAAGACAACACAAGTATATCTAAAAATCTGTATTTACATTAAATGAACAGAGATCATTCACAAATATATACATTTCACTAATATGTATGTTGTAGTTGTCAATGCAAAGCGACAAAAAAGGGCAATTTCAAAACTTTAATTCTACAAATACTTTCCTTTAATAAAAAAAAAAACAACAACAACGAAAGACTACTTTCAATCTCTATTTTACGAATAAGTACTTAGAGTTCACTTAGGGAAAACAACAGTTTTCCGAATAAATGCATTCGTTTACTAAACGCAAAAGCACAGAGTACTAATAATTAAAATCTGTACTTACGAACAAGTATCTCGTATTCACTGTGATACAACGACGAAGTATGACTATTTATGAATTCGTATTTTACCTATCAGCATTTTCCTTTGCAAAAGCAAAGCAAAACTCTATATATAAAAAAACTGTGCATTTGTAATGGCATCCAGCCCCGTAGTTCATCGACCCTGCTCTAGAAATCTTTCCATTCGAAATAAACAAAAAGAGGGAAAAAATAAAAAGTTTCGTACGCTATTCAACAGGTGATTACCTTAATTACGGCTTCATTTATAAATCTCCCCTCTCCTTTCTTTCACGCGGAGGCTAAAAGAAGTGGTGCCTTGCTGGGTGGGCTCCAGGGGTGGGGTAGGGGGGTATGGATGTGGTAAGGGGTGGGGAGGGGGTTGAGTTGCCCGCGACGAATCGCTGAAACCCCATTAATGACGAATCCCTGAACGATTTTATACAAAACGCAAGAGTATTTGAGGGAGGCGGTGTAGGAAGGGGGGATGTGGGCCGGACGGAGGAGCGCCGAGATAGAAGGGGGAGACGGGCCCTTTAAGGGGGTGAGGCTGGGGGGCCGACCTGGAGTGATTGAGGGTATCTAAACCCCCAGGGGGTGAGAGGTTAAAGATGAAGAGGAGGCGAGCCGAAAATAAGGTGGGGGGGTTAGAGAGACGAATAGGAGAGAGAGAGAGAGAGAGAGAGAGAGAGAGAGAGAGAGAGAGAGAGAGTCCTTACGTCATCAGGGGGTAACTCAAATCCCTCAGTTCCTGCACAAATTCATCTAAACAGGATGCTGGGTGCAGCATCTCCATTAAAGTATACGTCCGTAAAGGATTAAGAAGCTTAATTTCACGACACTCGGAAGCATTTAGGGAATTATTTATTGGTTCTCGTAAGTTTATATCATTATTTTTTTCCTCCTTAGAAGTCCATCAGTTTTCTCACTTAAGCCACTCTTCTTTACTGGTTTTCACATATTGCCCCCAGTGTGCTGTGCTCTCATGTTGACGCAGTCCTCTATGCTTTAAGTAGACCTCTCCCGCCTTCCTTTCGAACTTTGTATAGTCTGTCTGTGTTTGCTCTTGTATGTAGTGCTTTGTGTATTGCCCCGTGTTTCCTAGTTTTCTGATCTATGCTGCGGAGTTCAGTCTTCGTCCACTCCACTACTCCTGTGCTGTATCTGATCACTGGTACTGCCCATGTGTTTAAGGCTTTCATTGTTGTTTCCGTCGTTGGGCTTTGACTTGAGTATCGCCTCAAGACTAAATATATTTTTTCCTGGTCGTGCCCTTCATCTCTTGGTGTTTTATATCCTCCCCTTCTAATATTCCCAGGTATTTGTATCCTGTCTCAAATGTGTTCGATGCTATTCCCTTCTGGTAGCTTTATCCCTTCAGTCCTTGTCACTTTGCCCTTTTGTATGTTGACCAAGACGCATTTTTCTATCTCAAACTCCATCCTGATGTCCCCAGATACAATCCTTAAGTCAGGATTAGGGTTATCTATTTGATGCTCTCACCAATACTGCTTGATGTCGTCCATGAACATCAGCTGGTTAATTCTGTTGACTCCTTTTTTGAGTTGGTACATACCATACACCTCTGCAGGACTTTTGCCAAGGAAATCATGGCTGCTGCAAAGAGTAGTGGAGACCGAGTCGCCTTGAAAGATCCCTCATCTGATGTTAACCTCCGTTAGTCTTATTCCAGAGTTTGTAAGTACTGTATTCCAGTTGCGCATTGTATATTTTAGGAAGTTGATGGCGTTTCCCTCTGCCCAATATATTTTTAAGCAATTTATTCCAGCATTGTATCATTTGGAAGGCTTTCTTGTAGCCAATCAATGTCATGTTCAAGTTAGTTCTTATTCTCTTGCTATTCTTCATTACCATTTTATCTATCAGCAGCTGGTCTTTTGTGTCCCTAACACTTCCCTCTGCAGCCTTTCTGTTGGTGGTGCATAGTTCTTTGTATCCTCTACGTAGCTGTATAGCCTTTCACTGATCATAACTTAATAAAAAACACATTATTGGTAGGCAGGTGATAGCCTGTAGTTACTTGCTATATTACCCTTGTTCATGTCTTTCTGTACGAAGGATGTTCTCCCAGTGGTCATCCATTTAGGCGCATGGTGGTTCGTCATACAATATTGTAGTTTTTCTACTATCCGTGGTGTAGGGCCTTAAAGTTTTTGAGCCACTATCCATGGACTACATCGGGAACTGGGGCTTTCCAGTTGGACATTTTCTTTAGTTGGTGATCTTTGTCTTATTCTCCCCATTTCTTCTGCCTTGACTTCCTGTAGCCATGTTGCATGTTTGTTGTGTGATACCGGATTGCTCCATATGTTTTCCCGGAGTCTCTTACTTGGTTCGGCTTCAGGAATTTCCTGGTGGTTGTCTCCCCTCTTAGTTGGCTGTTTAGTCTTTTCTGGTTGGTTCTGTACAGTTTGCTCTGTTGGCATCCTTTATTCCTGTTCATGTACCGTCGTGTTCTGTTGGTACCTTCATTCCTTTTCATGAATTATCATTATCATCACTATCATTGCCCTTGACTTGTTTATCAAGTTTCCACGGAATATAATGTCCACAAGTGAAGAGAGAACGACTTAAGCGATGGAAATAACTTATAATTGAAGGACCTGCAATCAGGTGAAATGACTGACAATCAGCTGGAAAGAATACTGAAAAGTTAAAATATGTAACTACTGCAACACAAAGGTAATCATACTCTAGTTACACAAAGGTAGTAATACTCGGTCTGAATTTTGATGAGGACGAGATCTGGAGAAAAGATTTGTTAACTTCTAGATAAGGGTATCAGTGGATGAGCAAATTAATCCATCGATTATTATAAGCATATTATTTAATTTTATACACACACACACACACACATATATATATATATCTATATATATCTATATATATATATATTATATATATATAATATGTATGTAGTATGTATACACACACACACACATTTGTGTGTGTGTATTATTTACATACATAATTACACACACACACATAATATATATAATATATATATATATATATATATATATATATACACACATATATATACACATACATATGGGCTGGAATTGGTAACCTCCTACCTACAAAATTATATAGGTTCAAGAATCTACGAAAGAACACAAAATCTGAATACCAACAAAACAGCTTTGGGCAGCAACCGTCTTCCCCCCGGACCCACAACTAAAGAAGGGTCCGAGGGGGACTTATAATAAGCAAACTAGACTTTAACTTATGGAAAAGACTGATGAAGATCTTGACACAATGTGAAATCACATACATCAAACACTGGCATAGTCCAAATTAGCCAAAAAAGAATCAACCTGAAATTTTACAATTGTAGGTATGGAGAAAGATGGTAATAAACTGAGGATAGGACGTAAGTGAGTTGAAGAGATAAATAAAACAAGAATGAATGAACTGTGAAATCTAGGCTATGAAGTCAAGTACTGGGCGCTCAACCATTCTGTGGTTTAAACCTAGTAGGAATATCTGTACAAAAGAATATTCAAGCTTAGCTACAGCCAAGTGGCTAATCGAAATTCACATTAGTAAATAATTTGCTACAAAAACAACACTAGGTTATCAACATTACAATGGTCACTGTTTCCATCAGAAGATACCCAACAAAAACTTAGCCCGATGCGTTTATGTGAATGCAGAAAGGACTGCCAACACCACACTTCTTGCACCAAGTGGTGACACGGCATCAACTTTCTTAGCGAGATAAAACACAGCCGAGATCACAATAAACTGAAATTTTCGCCAATACATCCTGCATTGAAGATATAATTAACAGCTTCTACTACTGTATACATTTCTGTTATGAAGGTGGAAGAAGTAAGGGGTAATTTATCTTTGGTAATTAAATCTCTACCTATAAGAGCATGAAAGCTCCATTATTCGAAGAATCAACAGTATATATACTTTGCCAAGGTGCTGGCAAGTGTGTCCAAGACGGGCGTTTTACGAAAGCGCGGATTCCTGTTATAAGCACGTCGCGTTATTCACGAAAGCACTTCTTTTTTTAATGTCAAAAGAGCAGCTGAAATTTGTATCATAAGCATGTTCGCCAGACTTTACCGTCTGTTGCCCCCTGCTCACTACTAGTGCTACCAGCGCTTGAAAAATCTTTCAAGATCTTGAAAAATTAACTCGGAAGCTTGAAATAAAAATGCAAAATCGCCGAAATCTTGAAAATTATGTACAGAAAGTCCTGAAACAGAAATCCAGGTAAAAATGAAAGCAGATTTCGGTTAGACAGCTGCTTAGTGTTCTTTTTACAACTTTCTTGACAGATATGCGAGAGGTTACCTTTAGAAGAAGACAGTCATTGCTATATTGCACAACATGGAGCCAAAGGAAGCAACATGTGCTGTAAGACAGTAGTAGTCCATCATTATACTTGCCCTGAACTTTCCTCCTTTAGTGTCTGAGCATCAAATTTATGGCTTAGAGGAAGAATGGAGGACCTTTATTTGGGAAAGGAGACGGTGGATCCCATACTTTCTCAGAAAGTATCTGAATTTTGGCATAATGTAAGGAATATATTAGATGGAAATGGTCACTCCAAGTTTATTTTATTGTCTGACTTCATATGCGGCATTGTATTTTCTCAATCAAACCTAGCGAAGACGAAACAAACGCCGCTCTTTTGATGGCATGTTTTGTCGCGCTTTTTGAACGTGTTTTCAATTCTGAATCCGCGCTTTTGTAATACATTCCGTCTAATACATTCCATTCGATTATTCCAGTGAAACACAATATTTCCACCACCAGTTGGACAAATGACAAGACGTATCTCACCAGGTTTATGCCAATGTGGTCTATTTGGTTGCGATCTACAGGGTTATTCATTCTCATGTTGATAATTATCACTTCATTACGATGTTAAGGATTTCGTGATATACCTTGGGGTTAGTTCTTTCCTGCAGATTGAAAGGCGAAGCAGCAAGCAGGTTTCCATGTGGCCCAATACACATCTTTGCACATGTGCAGCAAAAATGTTCTGTTTTGCAGGCAAATCAATAAATTTGTCAGACATAATCTACCTTGCTCGACAGACATGAGGATGTATAAAGGTTAATAAGAATATTGCTATCTAGCCTTACTCAAAATGTGACATATTTAGTGATTCTTTAACTCGACTGGAAAGGTTGTTAATGTGAGAATCAAAGACCAATTTTTAGTCGAAAAGGATTAGTAAGATATGGAAAACGAGTTACTACTATTGCAGAAGTCTCCTAAATACAATAAACAGATCACGAAATGAAATAATCCTTGCATTCTGGACACAATGGCAGACATTTAACGTCTTTTACCATGTGCTTTGTTGGTTGCATGCCCGCAGGTCCACATCAGGCCTCCTAATCCCTGTTATGCAGACATTTTCAACCATGAACCAAACTGAGTTCCCTTTTGCACAGCCGTAGAACGCCTTCTAAAGACAGAAAAGAACTGCATCCACTTGTATACAGTTATAAAGAGATCCTCTAGACTACATACTTAACCTATTTATTTATTACTATTATTTTGTATTTGTTTTTTGTTTCCTTTAATAAAATTAAATTTGAATTAAGTGAACGCTATGTGTACGGGGACGAGAGAGAGAGAGAGAGAGAGAGAGAGAGAGAGAGAGAGCGTTTAACCAGGCTCCAGCGTTTAACCTTCATCTTAGACGCTCCAATCGTAACCAAGTATAATTTCGCCTTATTTTTCTGTTGTTATTTGACTCCTAAAATCACAGATAATTTCAAAAACCTTATTTTATATTTTATGTGATCTATTCGACGTTACTCATAAATACAATTCTTAAATTTATAATAAAAATATTTACGCCATACTCTTTTCAAAACAGTTTATTTCTTTCCCAAGGATTAAACTTGTTCCAATCTGTTAGTGTGGTTCTCCAAATAACGCAAGTTTTATTCTTTTGGCCAAGAATGCGTTAAACGTCTTCTTTATGCAAGCAAGTTAATTGTTATATATAAACTAGTCTATACTGAATCTCTAAAACGAAAAAGCATCGTAAAATAGAAATACAGCATCAGGAATACATCACTGCAACGATTCCTCTGCGGACGAAGACCGTGGTGCTCTGTAAAGGAGAATGGTTACGCTTACGAAAGGAAAATGACTGAGGTTAGAAAACGAGTTTTCACCTGGTATACTTATGTAAAAGTAAATCGTGTCTTGATATTCATGGGAGAACGTTTTTTCTTACCATCTCTTTACATAAATTTCAGAAAGAATTATTGCAAATTATAAGCAGAAAGCCTGATTTATATTTATTACGATCTTCTATGTTACTGCCTTAAATTCATTATGAACTTCTAAGTTTGTTTTTAAAAAGCACTGCAAAAATCTTTTGCTCAGGGCATCACCACAGTACTAAGAAAATCTAAGATATATGTAACAAAATCCAAGTTTTTAATTTTATAATATACTAGACTGCGTACTGTAACATACACACATGCACGGGCAATAAAAAGGCTCCAGCTCCAATAAATAATGTGGATGTGGGTGGACGTATCTCTGAGTTTTCTCTTTTTATATAGTTAAAATACCGATTGTACTAAATACACTAAGAGACAAGTGGCATAGCACAGGGACAGACAGAGAATATGGCATCTGAAAAAAATGGCTAATAAATAACAATCCATTGGTTTAAAGCAATCGGAAAATCAATCTCTGAAGAATTGGCATTATGACGAGTACGGTCGTGTACGACTGCTAAATAACACACCAAGAAATTACGGAAGATGTGAAGGAGGAAAGGTTAGGCGAAAGATATCTAATCTTCATTCCTGAAAAACTTCCTACATGTCCTTTTTCTGAGCCGGCTAGGTCAAAAATATATCGTAAGTGTAAGTATTATAAAGTCGCTTGACAAGGGTTACATGAAAAATAACGCAGTGACAATACATCAGGCTATAAGACCCAGAGGAAAGGCTGTAGCAGAATTTAGAAGCCTTACCTTTTCATTAATTACCAAAGTTAAGGGGGTACGCAAACGGAGGCCCTCGGGGAATACAGACAATCGGGTGTTGACAATAAAATAAGATGATGTCTAAAAACTGTTAAAAAGATTATTTAAAAAGATTATCCTTGACTACAGATGACAGGGTGTTTATAATAATAAAGTTCAGAGACTACAAAAGATAAAATCAAAGGAAGTGCTCTTAGAAATGTTTAAAAGACTGAAAAATTTAACCTAGAAAAGAAGACTTAAAATAAGCATAAATTCATCTCAGATTACGGTGAAGGGAAATATGCATAAGACAAATTCCAGCTTGGAAAGTTACCATTCGAATGCAGCCGGTGTGGACCAACGCCATCTTGGACGGGGTAAACGCATACAAATAGGCACCAAGGGTGGTCAAGAGTCAAGACTGCAAAGCTTCACTGACTGGAGTAAGAGACCTTTGTCACTGGGAAATAGTCAGACTAGTTATTGGTGGTGAGAGGAAGGAACTAGATGATTATGTTCTAGAGGAGGCAAACACAGAAGGAAAGGAATTTCAGTTAACTCAGCGACGTACTAGACGATGAAGCTGGTATCAAGAAGAGAATTATAAAGAATCTCAATTTCAATGATAACGAAGAAAGAATTTCCCAAATCACTGGTAAATACAAGTGTCCCCCTCGGAAACAGAACAAAATCATATGACCCCATCTAAACTACTTGTGCCCTGACACACTGACAAAACATGGCCACTTACAAAAGAGGCTCTGCAGAAATGCATTACGGGATTGCGTTGGGTAGTACGTATCAGCAATGGCATTTATGGTGGTGTTCAGAAGCTGGCAAACCAATTTTGAGATAGTTTCAACACAGATAAATACGTGGAACAAATACACGTTAAAAGGTAGACAGATAAATACGTGGAACAAATACACGTTAAAAGGTAGTGAAGAAAACTGGGATATCTAAATTTATATAGCAACAAAAACAAACCTACAATCGATAATGTACATGTACATGTGTGCGCGAGCGTGTATTCACGTACATAAAGAGAGACAGAGAGAGACAGAGAGAATTTGTGAATACACAACGCAAATAGCCGAAGCAAGGAACAAAACTCTCTCTCTCTCTCTCTCTCTCTCTCTCTCTCTCTCTCTCTCTCTCTCTCTCCTCACCATGGCAACACCTCTATACATCTAGCGTAACGCTTACCTAATATGATTGTCTACCTACGTCAGATAACACGGAAAGGAAATCTCGTATTGATTTGCTTCCTGATATGACCTTAATAAAATCATAACCGAGCAAGATTTCCTTAAGTATGAATATCAGTCCATTTAAATCTTGGTAATGAATCCCGGGAATTCGGTCACTGGCAGATGATTTTCGAACGGGACGAAATACATGAATCTATGCCTAAACTAGACTTTTTTTACACAAAGAAATGAACTTTAGATCTTTAATAATCATTGGAAAATTACGTTACCGTGTAAACTGAAATACTTTATAATTTTAGACAAATGAAAAAAAAAAATAATAAAAGTACTTCGATAAAAATTGCAACGAATTGAGGAAATATTTTAAAATTCACCGGCGAAGAAAAAGGTCAAATTCGTACAGTAAAATAATATGAAGTACAAAAAAAGAATAGGTAAGGGGTATAAACGAAAATAGGAAAAATACCTGCTCTTACCTGAGTGTACACGGCAGTTTTGCCTTCTCATATCATCTAGCTCTTTTAATCTCTTAGTCTTAAGAGATAAATGCAAGGTAACTAACTATTTGTTTGAGATACAGTAAATAATCAATATATTATATATATATATATATATATATATATATATATATATTATATAATTTATATAATATAATATATATTAATTATATAATAAATAATATACTATATAAATATATAATATATATATATATATATATATAATATATATATATATATATATATATATATATATATATATAATATATTAATAAATATAATATAAATTAATATAATATATATTATAACACCATGTCATTTTAACATATGGCAGCCGATCAGGCACCTACTCTCGGAAGAGAGATGAGTTATAATTCCCTCGGGTTTGAAAAAAGAGAAATATAGGCAGCAAATATGTTTTTTTCCACAGATGGTTAGCTTTTTCACCTATTCACTTTATAAATATGTATTTCTCACAACTCTCAAGTTCAGATAAATCTGTGACCAACGGACATGGCCTTTAGCTGATTTTGTAAAATGTATTATTTGTGGACGTGTTCCCTGTTTTGCAGGCAAATTAATTAATTTGTCAGACATAATCTATCTATCTATCTATCTATCTATATATATATATATATATATATATATTATATACATACATATATATATATATATATATATATATATATATATATATATACATATATATATATATATATATATATATATATATATATATATATATATATATATATATATATAATATATATATATATATATATATATATATATATATATATATATATATATATATATATAGTTCCGTAGATAATACATTATACAAAATCAGCTAAAGGCCATGTCCGTTGGTTACAGATTTATCGAAACTTGAGAGTTGTGAGAACTACATATTTATATAAAGTGAATATTAAAATCTAACCGAATTTCTTTTTTTTTTTTTTCAAACCCGAGGGAATTATAACTCGTCTCTCTTCCAGGAATAGGTGCCTGATCGGGTGCCATATTTGGAAGTGGAGTTTTTATTTTTTTTATTTTTCTTTTTAATTACTACTTGTGTATACACATATTCTTAAACAGAAGATACATCACTAACACAGTCTCTTTCCCAGCTTAGATATGCGGACAAAAAATGAACAGAGATCCTGACCGATTGATTTACATCATGTGGCGTTACAACAAAATGGCTATCGAGAAATATAGAATGCAAAAGATATTGATTGACTTGGTATACATTAAGCGGCGTGCAACGAAAATGGCCATCGAGATATAAAAATACGAAAGAAATTAATTGACCGATGCACATCAAGTGGCGTTGCAACGAAAATAGCCATTGGAAAGGAATCAATACAAAAGATAATAATTGACTGGTACACATCAAGTGGCGTTGCAATGAAAATAGCCAATGAAAAGGAATCAATACCAAAGGTATTGATTGATTGGTACACATTAAGTGGCGTTGCAGCGAAAATGGCCCCCAAAAAATAAAAGTAAAGATATTTATTGACTGGTATATACATTATGTGCCGTTGCAACGAAATGGCCACCAAGAAATAAAAGATATTGATTGATTGGTATACATTAAGTGGCGTTGCAACGAACACGGCCTTTGAGTTGTAAAAATACAAAAGATATTGACTATGCTATACACTGAGTGGCGTTGCAACCAATATGGTCAGAAATAAAACAAAAGATAAACTAACTTGTAAAATTTCATTTGTTATCTACAATGACTGCCTTTCTTGTGCTTCGTGCAATACGCTTATAAATAATCTACTTAATAATATGCGAATGCACAGAGAGAGCAAATTCATGTTCGTGTTATATCTAATGTCTAGAAGCCTTTATGGGGGCTCACTTTATATATTAATATTTCTAAAGGAATGTCAGTCCCAACTCCAAAAATTGACATGACGACAATATCATTTCAGTTATGGCGAAACAGTTATGCATTAATATGTAACTAGTGCTTCTAAGATACTTATTTGCTGGCTTTATTTTACACAAAATTATAAGGGTTTCGATATTTGCCACGTCTTTATGACAAAAGTTCCTTTCCGAAATTACATAAGGCGTCACACATCCATACATACACACACACACACACATGTATACATACATACATACACACACACACACATGTATACATACATACACACACACATATAATATATATTATATATATATATTATATTATATATATATATATATATATATATTATATATATATATGACTGGTAAAAATGTTCTGTAACAACAGAATTCCATCTAATAAAAGGAGCCCATAAAAACACCAAAATGTAGAGAGAAAAGTACTATATTTCAGAGACTGCTGTCTCTCTCTTCAGGTATATGAATGAGAAAAGTTTACAGAAAAGGGGTGGTATTTATACCAAGAGATTCGTCCACAAGTAAGCCAATTTAGGTCACCCCCGCTGATAATCTTCCTTTAATCTTCTTAAGCGTTGGTTGAATGAACACTGCGTCGACGATGTCCGATGTCCAATTCCCTTTTGAGATGTTCATACCTGCTTCTCTTTTATTAAGGTCCGATTCATCATTTGACTCTTGTACGGCAGTTGCTGCTATAAATTACACGTGACATATTCCAGTTTATTCTATGGTTATGTTCATTTATATGGTTGAAAATAGCCGAGTTCTGTTGTCCATACCTAACTGACCGTTTGTGTTGTATTAATCTCTGGGGAAGTGATTTACCTGTAAATCCGATGTAAGATTGGTCACAGTCCCGGCATGGGGATCTCATATACCCCAGAGTCTTTGGGTGATGTCTTTTGTTGGACGTTAATCAGGGATTTGGCTAAGGTATTTGGGTAGGTAAATGCAAAAAAGGGTTGGATTTCCCAAGGGTGTGAGTTACTCTCTTAATCGTCTCCAGGTGGGGAATTTTTATTTTATTGTTGGGTGTGTCTCTGGTCTTGTCTTTAGGGGGTCGGTAGAAAATTACGTTTGCTTTTTGAATTGCTTTCTCAATTATATGGTCAGGATACTTTAAAGATGAAAGTTGCTTGCGAATTAGTTCAAATTCTTTTTCCAGGAAATCTGGGGAACAAATTCGTAAGGCTCTTAAAATAGGTTGCTAGTACACCTATCTTAAGATTATTGTCATGATAGCTTAAAGTAGTGAATATATGAAAGTGAGAACGTTGGTTTTCTGTATATGGTAAATTTGTATTCTGTCGGGTGTCTCTGATTATTAAAACATCAAGAAAAGGAATTTTGTTGTCTGTTTCCCATTCAACTTTAAAAATTTGATGCTGGGCACTAATGCGTTTAATTTTGAGAGGAATTCATTAAAATTACCCCACTTATTATCCCAAAATGTTAGTATGTCATCCACGTATCTCATCCACAGCATGTTTTTTGGGTTTTATTGCATTTATTACTGTAGTTTCAAAGTATTCCATGTACAGATTGGCTAAAATAGGACTTAAAGGACTACCCATACTACACCCGAATTTTTGCTTGTAGAATGATTCCCCGAATGAAAATACGTTATTAGATGCACATAATTCAACTAACTTTATTATTT
>NC_087218.1:21484199-21504199 GCF_015104395.2 Macrobrachium nipponense | reverse complement strand
AAAATGTTACGGATGTTAACGAAAATATCCTGACCATATTTTTTACAACTGGGAAATACACAGCTACTTTAATATCAGTGTTTACTGAATAAAAACGATAATAAAAATGAAGACTTTACCTTGTACTCAGCATCAGCACATAACTATCAGAGATTCCTACCTTACCTGTAACATAAAGAGAAGGAAATATCATCGAGTTCATTTCTCAGCAATATTAGTAAGGTAATTACCAGTTTATCATCATTTATATTGTTCACACTTGTCAAGGATACTATTCTGGGACAAGCAAAATGATCTTATGGCATAAGAACGTTACAAAACAAATAAAACAACAAGATTTGAAAGTAAAAGTATAAGCTAAGTAACAATAGCATTTTCAAAGGTGAAATGTCCACTTGATGCGCATTCCAATGACCTTTCCAGCACAGGTAAGACGAAAACAAGACATTTCTTTGAACAACTGATAAAGCAGAAGAACTACACGTTAAAGGAAACTCTGAGTAAACTATACAATGCACATAATATAGATACACACACATTCACCTGAGTAACGCTGGCTCTCCATGACCTAAAAAATAAATAAGCCACTAAAATGAAAGTATAAGATGAGACTCCTCTCCGACACATATCTCTTCACGGATATACGTATGATAGGCGTTCACTCCTATTTATGAAGTAGTGTTCAATGTTTGTGAATGAGTAAAAAAAATATAAATAAAAAGTTATTGAATTTTCCTGAAAAAATACGCTGCTACTGTTGTGTTGTTGTTTTGTTTATATGGTATTTATACGTTCCATGGAACCAGTGGTTATTCAGCAACGGGACCCAGGACTTGACGTGACTTCCGAACCACGTGGAGAGTGAACTTCTATCACCAGAAATACACATATCTCACACCTCAATGGAATGCCCGAGAATCAAACTCGCGGCCATCGAGGTGGCAGGCCAAGACCATACCGATCACGCTCCTGAGGCGCTATAGCTATATAGTGATCAAAACTCTATGCAGTGGGAGATAGGACTATTCCTTGTACAGTTATTATACGCATTGCCATCAGTATTCCAGTACGTATGTGTAAAAAATATATCAATAAAATTGGAGTACAGGACATATCCTGTCTTGTGAACTTTTTAACAAGTTTCCAGTCTTGACTCGTTAAAAGTTTGATAATATTGCGCACCATTCTGAGAGGAGACTCGAGCCCTAGATTTATAAACAAAAATTGTAGCGGTACCATTTTTTTTCCTTTTTTTCAGAATTCCATATAGAAACTTTGAGCAGCGTTTCCCAAAGAACGATTCAATTTATATCAAGGGAAAAACACAATCCTATACTAATTTCAGTTATTTTCAGTTTTTCTATATATTTAATATTTCCTTTCTGGACATAACCCAATAATTGAATACTCTGAAATATCCGAGAATTATTAAAGGGCTACAATGATGAAACACACACAAAGCTGTGATATATAAAATTATATGAGCCACGAAAATTTCTCAGCGCAGACGCACCAAAAACACATCTATATATATAATATAATATATGTATATATATATATATATATATATATATATATATATATATATATATATATTATATAGATGTGGTTTTTGGTGCGTCTGCGCTGAGAAATTTTCGTGGCTCACTATAATTTTTATATATCACAGATTATGTGTGTTTCATCATTTGTAGCCCCTTTAATAATTCTCGGATATTTCCGAGTATTCAATTATTGGGTTATGTCCAGAAAGGAAATATTAAATATATTTCCTTTCCAACACTGCACAAGAAGGGCATTGCTGGAATACTGTCATTAAATCTAATAAAATTTAGGTAGAATTTTCATTAGATTTTTAGGACAGGTCAGGTTAACGATAAGTCTTTCATTCATAATTTTGGTTGCATATTTAACTGTTAAAAAATTGCTATTTATACAGAAAAATATTTGATATTTCCGTTATAACTTACGTGAGTGGTCGCAAGTTCTTTAAAAAATAGAAATTGGTATATGGTATCGAGCTAATTTGCATACAAATAATCCACAGTGATATGATTTTTAGTAAAGCAGTTTCGTCGAGCTGAACTTATATATATATATATATATATAATATACTATATATATATATATATAATATATATATATATATATATATTATATATATATAAGTTCAGCTCGACGACGAAACTGCTTTACTAAAAATCATATCACTGTGGATTATTTGTATGCAAATTAGCTCGATACCATATACCAATTTCTATTTTTTAAAGAACTTGCGACCACTCACTGTAAGTTATAACGGAAATATCAAATATTTTCTGTATAAATAGCAATTTTTAACAGTTTAAATATGCAACCAAAATTATGAATGAAAGACTTATCGTTAACCTGACCTGTCCTAAAATCTAATGAAAATTCTACCTAAATTTTATTAGATTTAATGACAGTATTTCCAGCAATGCCCTTCTTGTGCAGTGTTGAGGAAACGCAGAAGGTGTACTAGTCTAGAATCATTATTTTTACTTCAGGTTTAAAGTGATTTGTTGAATACTGAATTTAGGCCAAAGGCCAAGCACTGGGACCTATGAAGTCATTCAGCGCTGAAAAGGAAATTGACAGTACAAGGTTTGGAAGGTGTAACATGAGGAAAATCTCGCAGTTGCACCATGAATCGATTATTAGGAGAGGGTGGAAAGTAAGATGGAAGAAAAAAATGAACGGAGGTACAGTAAAATGAAAGAAATGGGGTTGCAGCTATTGGCCGAAGGCACGCTGCAAAGAACCTTAAGTAATGCCAACAGTGCACCGCATAAAATTATTTGTGTCAGTCAGTTTCCATAAAACTTAAAAAGATTAATGTTTACTCTAACGAGCAAAAATGTGAGAGATGGTTGCTACTAACAAAAAAAAAAATTTTTCTGACGGGAATGTCATGTGTTAATGAATATTACATTGTTTTTGTAGTTGCGCTATTAATATAATATATAATAATATATATATATATATATATATATTATATATATATATATATATATATATATATATATACACACACCTTTCCTAGAGGACAATTCACACAAAATCATTTGTCCAGATACATCACCACCAAACGATAACATTTCAATTCAAATGTGGTTGTTTAACTTACCGGTTTTGTCTTGAGAAAAATAACAAAGAGTTTGGTGGGCGGATTTTCAAGAACAGTTTATTTGATGCAGGCGACCATGTGGCAGTGAACTGTCCATTAGATATCATATCCTGATACAGATTATTATTATAATAACATGAGCTTCTTGGCGCGCGCGTAGGCGCTGCTATCTCCCCTAGCCTCCCGATACCCGCATAAGTTGCCTCCGTAATTGTCAAAGTTGACTATCAGAAGGAGATGGATATTAGATTCGACGTTACAAATCTTTATACATCTTTAAACTTTTATTATTTAAGGGTTAAATATAAAAAATTCGATTGCAAATATTTCATTTATGGCAGTTTTTTTATTATCAAAACTTAATTACCAAAATTAAAAGCAATGTTGCAAAGTTTTTTTTTTTTTTTCAAGAAAGATGTAGTCGTGGTCAGACGAAAAACCACAAAACGGCAACACTGTACCCTCCCTACCCTGCCCCACCCAGGGCGGACAAACAATTTTTCAGGAGGAAGGTGGATGTCTCCCTTACCCTCTCGGCCCCAACCTACCACGCCCCCACCAGGGGCGGACAATCCAGTTTGCAGAGGGTGGGTGGCTGATTCATGTCTCCCCTACTGTTACCCTGGTGAGGACAAACAAGATAAGACCCTCTTGGATTTTATTATCATAGAGGATTTAAATTTTATTTAAGCAATGAAAGCGACGCAAGCTGATCGGATCAACTGACTCTGTAGGAGCTAATGGCAATGACTGCTTTCAGGAATATGAGGCCCAATAACAATCAAGTTAAGGAGAAAATCACAGCAGAATTTACTGCACAACCCGCAAAAACTCTCAGGAACAGAGTTCAACAATGAGATAGATTATAAAATTTGGGAAGAATGATTAAATCAGACAACTCATTCAACTCGCTTCCCAAAGACTATCTTTTGGACTTCAAAACATGTCGTCCGCCAAGGTGCAAAGTACATAATCAGAGCTCTGAAGATGAAGGAAAGTTAACGACGCAAATCAACTGACATGGACACATTTCTACAATGATGAATGATGCTGATGTTTACAAATATGACACAAGATGGTGAAGAAAATCACAGTGGTGTAAAATGCTTGTATGTATGTATATCAATAATTATTATATATATATATATATATATATATATATATATATATATATATATATATACATACTCACACAATAGCTGACCAACCCGGCACTGCCCATGAAATCTCTTGAATGACAATCAATAATCTCTCTCTCTCTCTCTCTCTCTCTCTCTCTCTCTCTCTCTCTCTCTCTCTCTCTCTCTCTCTTTCTTTTTCTCTCCCATTCCTGATAAGACAGTGCTTCAGTTAAATTACCTAGCATTTCTGACATTTTATATTTCACCACCATTTTATATTCACACCCGACGTCCTATCAAGTTAAACTTGGACTTAATGGACATAAGGAGTCTCTATTCAGCCCATTAACCTCGAAAGCAAATGATTAAACTAATGTCATTTTTGACATTTTATTTTTCACCCGCTCTTTTAACCCCCTTCCTATCGGACCTGAACTTGGACTTAAAGGGCATAGGGAGTTTCACTATTCATCTTAGCAACCTCAAAAACTATGGATTAGCCATTAATAATATCTATAGTTTTCGGTTATTTTTACATGTACCCACCTTCTCAACCCTGCCCAACATCCCCACTCTTCACTATTCATCTAAGTGACATCTAAAACTATGGATTAGATACTAATATTTGTTGTTTTCGGCTGTTTTTACATGTTATCCCCTTCCTATCCCTTCTCACCCTCCCTTCCTATCAGGGCTGAACTTGGACTTGAAGGGTATCGGGAGTGTCACTTTTCTTCTCAGCGACCTCAAAGACTATGGATTAGACACACATATATGTCATTTTTGGTTATTCTTACATGTATCCCCTTCCTACCACTGTCCCACCCCCATCCTATCAGGGCTGAACTTGGACTTGAAGGGCATCGGTAGAGTCAAAAGTTTAGTATGTTTTTGTTTAACCAGACCACTGAGCTGATTAACAGCTCTCCTAGGGCTGGCCTGAAGGATTAGATGTTCTTACGTGGCTAGGAACCAACTGGTTACCTAGCAACGGAACCTACAGCTTATTGTGGGATCCAAACCACATTATATCGAGAAATTAATTTCTAATCACCAGAAACAAATTATTCCTCTGATTCCACGTTGGTAGAGCGAGGAATTGACTACTGCATTGGTAGGCGAGCACATAAACCACTCGTCCATCGAGGAACCTAAATCGGGAGAGTCACTATTCATTTCAGCGACCTCGAAAACTATGGATTAGACACCAATTTCTGTGGTTTTCGATTATTTTTACATGTCACCCCCTTCCCAACCCCCTACCTATTGGGGCTACAGTTTGATAACTATTTTGAAGTAATGCAATTAGAAACAATAGCCTACAGTAGTATACATATATATATATATATATATATATATATATATATATATATATATATATATATATATATTATATAATATCTATTTACAATTACACCGCTGAAGATTTCTTCACCAATGCTCACATTGTGAAGAAGCTCTGTTTATGACGAAGGTGCACGCAACATAAAACTGGAAAAGTTGAAAAGACAATCTCACATATTGAAGGACAGTTTAACTGTAATCTCAAAAATGAAAGGGCACTTTAACTGGGATCTCAAATATTAAGCAGGTTAACTGGAACGAATTTTGTCCCCAAATTACGTCAGAGCTGCATCCGGGATTAGCGCAAATGACTTTAAGCGGTATTCAGCAGATCTCTCATAAGATGAAGATGGAAATTAAGAAAGAAAAAGAATAGGTTGGGTAGAAAATATGAGAAAAGTATTTCCGCCACAAGACTCGTAGTATTTGGCGGCAATTCTAATCAAAATAGTGTTGAAGAATGGAGAACTTATCAAGTGTTAATAGTAAAGATCGGTATGAAAACATGAAATTAAAATACGTTCAACTGCTGTTATTACCCAAAATTCAGGATTAAAAGACACGAAATTATTCAAGAATTAACAATCTCATGTAACTAAATATAACTCAACGGTTATTCTATTGAAATTCATACAGAAAAAAAATAAAAAAAGACGGAACTCACAAAACGATGAACGAATTTGTAAAAGACGAACAAAGTATACCAAAGGATGAAAGGCAAAGAGATGAAAGAAATCTGAAGGAAATGAGAGATGGTTAAGCAAGCAAAAGATAAACGAAAAAAACCGGTCAGAAGGAAATGAGGAGGCCGAGTCTCTCTCTCTCTCTCTCTCTCTCTCTCTCTCTCTCTCTCTCTCTCTCTCTCTCCGCTGATGCGAGGTCATCTGTTTCTTAGCCAAAGAATAATTTCCAGTATGGATTCGGTCTGGCGGAGAAAAGAAACAGGGCAATCTCTCCCTCCTAATTCGGAGAGAGTTCAAGTAAAAATTATTTTACCTTTCACAGAAGCCTGGGGAAATACCGAACTAATTATTCGTACGTTTATTTTTTGCGAGAATATTTCATAAGAAAGGATAGACAGAATTAAGGGATATGGGTTCATATTTGTGGAGTCGTTCGTTTACAATATAAAAAAAATATCCTAAAACGAGAGGACGAAATCATTATCAATTAAAAAATTCCCTTTCGGTTTTCATATATGAAAATATATTAATTTCGAGGTAGAGCGAATTAGATATTAAAGGACATCTGTAGCTCGAATAATTTATATGAATCACGGTGATAATTATTCATACATACATACAAAATAATATAATATATATATATATATATATATATATATATATATATATATATATATATATATATATATGTTTCCTGTAAACTAACAGTTGGCAAGTGGCTAAAGGCAAGACAAAATGGCTCATAAAAACGATATATATATATATATATATATATATATATATATATACTATATATATATATATATATATATATAATATATATATAATACAATACCTAGTATGTTTGTGTATATATGTAAGTAAGCATATACACATGAGCGTGTGAACGCGCACATTTTCACAAAAAAAATCATTTCCAGGACAGCTCCTCACTCTCTTCAGAAGCACATTCCAGGGCTGTATGAAAGACCGTCGACACACATATAACTTACAAGAAGTGCAAAATTAGAAAAGGCACGAAGCCAGCCGACCGATCTCAGCTACATTTCCAATAAGGCGAGACACATCACAAGCGATCTGCGAGGGATCCAGCAGGCTGAAAGATGCTAATGAAATTCGCCATTCCACTTTCGATCAGACTGTCTGATATTAGGCGCCGTCCACAATAGATTTTTGTTTATTCTATTATTTATTTTTTACATGGATGGCTTGCAACGCATGTGATTATTTACGGAATTTGTAATTTTTACAGTTAATGACATCAGCTGAAGAACTATAGAGTCTAGTAGTCCGTTTGACGTAATTTTATTTTTCTGTAAAAGAAAACTACTGATATGGCTATTTGTCTGTGCGTCCGCACTTTTTCTGTCCGGCCTCAGATCCTAAAGACTACTAAAGCTAGAGGGCTGCAATTTATTATGGTGATCATCCACCCTCCTCCAGTCATCAACTATATCAAATTGCAGCCCTCTCGCCTCAGTAGTTTTTATTTCATTTAAAGTTAAAGCTAGTCATGATCAATAGCGATGCAAACATCACAGGTCACCACCAGCCGAGGCTGAAAGTTTCATGGCCGGGGCTAAGAGTTTCATACAGCATTATACGCTGTACAGAGAATTCGATTACGCAGAAAAAACTTTACTTGTTTATTATTATTATATCAACTGTATGTCGTAGTCGTTAGATTGAACCAGCCTTGTGCTAGCACGGTCTCTTGCTCTAGGGCAGCCAGTAAACTATATGCCGTAGCTATCCCTTCCTTTTTAAAATGTCTCTTAAGAGGTCATAGTAGACACAGTATGTGCTATACAATCCTACTGGCTTATCTAACTGAAATGTTGGGTGTGGGTGAATGTTCAGCTATGGGACACACAAAATCATAATTAAATGATAAGGCCCCTCAAGTGGTACCAGTCGGGGCAACTGATCCATAGCTTATTGTTTGTTTGTTTGTGTGGTGTTTTTACGTTGCATGGAACCAGTGGTTATTCAGCAACGGGACCAACGGCGTTACTTGAGTTCCGAACCACGTCGAGAGTGAAATTCTATCGCCAGAAATACACATCTCTCACCCTTCTATAGAATGCCCGAGAATCTAACTCGCAGCCACCGAGGTGGCAAGCCACCACCATACCGACCACACCACTGAGGCGCTTCCACGGCTTATTCTGGCTCCATCATATATGCTGATAGATACTGCGGAGGGAATATTGTTAAATCAAAAAGTTACTTCATACATGTGGGTCGTGACTGATTAATTGACTGACTGATTGATTTATAGACTTTTGGCATATACATGCCAAGCACTGGGGCAACTAAGGCCATTCAGCGCTGAAAGGGAAATGGACGGTGACAAGGTTTGGGAAGTGTAACAGGAGGACAACCTCGCAGTTGCACTATGAATCAATTGTTACGAGAGGGTGGAAATTAAGGTGGAAGAAAGAGAATATGAATGGAGGTACAGTAAAATGAATGAAAGGGGGTTGGAGCTAGGGGCCGAAGGGACGCTGCAACGAACCTTAAGTAACGCCTACATTGCACCGCACGAGGTGCACTGGTGGCATTACTGCATGCATATGGGTCGTGAAAAGCAAAGAAGAAGAAGAATGAAGAAGGAATACCCTGACATGAAAGTAAGATAGAGCCAAAGAGGCTGGACAGCAGGATGGGAAGAGCCTGAAGGATAAGAGGGTAACGTAAAATGTAGCAGAAAGGCAGTCCAGGATTTATGTAAACTGTCTACAGGAGTCATGCACCGCATGACGTAAGCGTTATCTTCCATTCCGTTTGTTTGTTGCTTTTATGGTGTTTTTACGTTGCATGAAACCAGTGGTTATTCAGCAACGGGTCCAACGGCTTTACGTGACTTCCGAACCACGTCGAATGAACTTCTATCACCAGAAATAAATATCTCTAACTCCTCAGTGGAATGCCCGAGAACCGAACTCGCGGCCATCAAGGTGGCGGGCCAAGACCATACCGATCCCACCTGATGAGGCGCTCCATTCGGTTTGTGGTCTACGAGAACTGGAACATTCTAAACTTCAAATAGAACAATATATCTTAAAATACTGCAAGACTACATCATTACTGTAAGGGAGACTAGACTTTTTATCCTATAAAAGTTAACCTAAATGGCTGAGGAAAGAGATGAAGAGCGCTGTATATCTCTCACCCGACTTCCAAGACCTTTCAGCCCAAGATTAGTTATATTCAAACTCTGAAGAGTGACTTCAAATGTCGTATATCATTTAAAACTAAAAGCTACTATAAAAAATATAAGAAAAAAATAAAACTCGCACAATCGAGTTTTCTGTACAGCGTATAATGCTTTATGAGTCACGGCCCATGAAACCCTTACCCAAGGCCTGGTGGTTACCTGTCCTATAGCGTTGCTTGACGCACGATCACGGGTAACTTTAACTTTAAATAAAATAAAAACTGCTGAGGCTAGAAGGCTGCAATTTGTCATGTTTGATGACTGAAAAATGGATGATCAACATACCAATTTGCAGCCCTCTAGCCTCAGCAGTTTTTAAGATCTGAGGGCAGACAGAAAAAGTGCGGGCAGAGAGACAAAGCCATCTCCATAGTTTCCTTTAACAGGAAACTAAAATAGGGAGGTTCTTTGGATCCAACTGGATCTTCAATTTCGAGACATTTTGTAAATTTGCTTATCATTACTTTGTATACCGCTGTGCAATATAATAAAAAAGGACAGCTCTTAGATTATATTAAGCATCGTAAAACAAAGGTCGAAACTGCATGCACACGATAATCATAATACCCCAAGGGAACTTTAGGCTTTAGCCCAGGTTGCCATGCAAAGGATATATTTGAAAATGTTGGCAAGTGGCTAAAGGCAAGTTTCCACCCAGCAGGTAACTCAATATTCTTGACGATAAAATTTCTCAAAAACAAGAGACGTAGCACACATATTTACGAGAGAGAGAGAGAGAGAGAGAGAGAGAGAGAGAGAGAGAGAGGAGAGAGAGAGAGAGATTTGGACTTCGACAGTTATGAGATGATGTCATTACTTGGCAATAATTACCCCAATCAAAAATACCCATCATCCATTTCACAAACACTGATTTCCCAATCAGAGAAGACATTCAAAGGAAATGGTCAAAATAAAACACATGAAAAATAAGAGAGTAAAGGTGGGCGAGGAAGAAGCCAAAAGGCCTTTTTGTTTATCATCCAGGCAATAGAAAACGAAAGGCAAAGACACGCAAGGGAGGGATGACTTGAACAAAAGGAATGCTGCAAGCTATTTATACCTCGCGGGAAGACCTGGAGTTCGAGATATCTAACCACAAAGTTCTCGAGATCATTCCGCATTCCGGCAAGGATGCTGGAACAAAGCTACTGGAAAACTAATCAGAGTTGAAGCTTTGGTGAAGGATGGTGGGGAGTGGGTTGGGAGGGGGAGGGAGGGGGATGTTTATTTGGGTGTTGTGTGCCGACTTAATATTAAACCTTGCCCATAACACTAGATGAAATATGTTAAATAGATAGTTAGTGAAATTACGAAGCCTCTTTTTCGTACGATGTTAAATAGAGTCACATCTAAATAGTGTCTTAACGCAATGAATGCTGAACGCTCTGGCATCACAAGTACGACAGAATGTTATTTTACTGTTACTATAGATACAATTACCGAAACTGCATAAAGTACCTGTGCGGTACCGTATGTACGACGTCAAAAGTACTAAGTAGTAAATTAGAGAATTTTCTCCTCTCGCCCTTCTACGAGTGTTACTCACGGCATAATCTAATTCAAGTTTCGTTTACTTTTTCAGGTCTGAAGAGCAAGCATCCTCTCGACCCTGGACTGCGATCACACAAAGGCATATAAAACAGGTTGGATGCAATGGAGAATAAAGAGAGGCAACAAATACCTTCCATTTACATAGCCAGGGCATCTGTGCATAGAACAGAGAATGATCCATTAAATTATTGCAATCATGTAAGCGAAAAAACTCATTCATTCATTTAACCTTTCACCATGCAGAGATTACAGGACGCGTTAGTAGATTCAATACTAATCATATGGTGAACAGAAATAACTTATTTACTATAAAAAATCTGCCCCAAGGAACAAAAAAAAAAAGCAATTTTCTAAAGTCTCTAAAAACCGCCATAATTACGAGAAGCAAAAATAAGAGAGGTAAGAGATAAGGGCTTTAGGTGAAACACCTGAAGAAACGAGCCTTCCTTACAGTGCTTACTGGATGATGATGATAATAATAATAATAATAATAATAATAATAATAATAATAATAATAATAATAATAATAATAATAATCTGATGCAAAGGGTAACATCGAGAACAAAAATAATAAGAGAGCAGAAAAGATGGTTTTAAGGGGAAAACTGAAGAAACGAGCATTCTTCAGCATGATTACGGGCATAATAATAAAATAATAATAATAATAATAATAATAATAATAATAATAATAATAATAATAATAATAAATAACAATAACAATAACAACAATAATAATAATAATAATAATATAATAATAATAATATAATATAATATATAGTAGCAAGAGTCTTGAAATGGAAATACAAATCTAGTTATGTGTTTGAGCATAAAGAAACGTAAATCTGTACAGAGAGCTTTCGGGAATCTGATCGAGTCCAGAAATTTATCTTTAAATATGTGCATATACATACCAGTGGATTTGTTTCTCTAATAATAATAATAATAATAATAATAATAATAATAATAATATAATAATATATATGTTCTAAAAGGCCACAATAATACAAAGTTTTAAGAGTCCGTCTACAATTTTTAAGAGACTTTACAAAAAGCTTTCGAACCCTTCCCTGGGTTCATCTTCAGTCCTAACGACCGTGTCAACGATCTTCAACGACTCTTGTTTTTAAATTTACCTCTGTACATGTTGTAACTTTGTTCATTTGGACTGAAGATGAACCCAGGGAAGGGTTCGAAAGCTTTTTGTAGTCTTAAAAATTATACACGGACTCTTAACACTTTGTATTATTGTGGACCCTTTAGAACATTACATATACTCTTGCAATAGAGAGTTTTTCCTAATAATAATAATAATAATAATAATAATAATAAAATAATAATAATAATAATAATAATAATAATAATAATAATAATAATAATAATAATAATAATCTGTTAAAACGAGTGACAGAAAAACTGACTATCGTTTGTCATTTTTACAAAGCAGTTCCAACAGTTCTGCTGCTTATTTGCAGTAAACCGTATTATCTAATGTCTCCGGAGGCAATACAGATTTTCATTTGGATCTGTGTCTCCGTCGCTATAATCTAGAAGCAATCTCTATCAAGAGGAGAAAATCATTAAATCCCGAGGAAATGAAGCCAATTTTCTGCAACAAAATAGCTACGTCACAGAGAGAGAGAGAGAGAGAGAGAGAGAGAGAGAGAGAGAGAGAGAGCCAGAGAGAGAGAGAGAGAGAGAGAGAGAGAGGAGGAAGAAACAAAAGAGAGAGAGAGAGAGAGAGAGAGAATTAGAAAAAGAAGTGCACGTGGCCAATTTTTCAGCAACAAGATAGCTATTGAGAGAGAGAGAGAGAGAGAGAGAAATTCTGCAAATTAGGCTAATTAAAAAATGTTTATTGACAAAGTAACGTTTTTACTATTGCAATATTTTTAGGACAAGTTTCTTGCACAAAAAAATAAATATATACGTAAGTTATATTATATATAATATATATTATATATATATATATATATATATATATATATAGATATATATATATGGGTGAGAGAGAGAGAGAGAGAGAGAGAGAGAGAGAGAGAGAGAGAGAGAGAGAGAGATTAGAAGAGAGAATTAAAGCAAATTCCGTACTACTGCAATATTTCGTGGGCAATTTTTCAACAACAATTAGCAACACTAGAGAGAGAGAGAGAGAGAGAGAGAGAGAGAGAGAGAGAGAGAGAGAGAGAGAGAGAGAGAGAGTGAGTTTAGCAAATCAAGAGCATGAAATGTTAACGGAAAGAAGTAACGCGTATACTATTGCAAAGCTGCAGATGATACAGCTCTTTGGTACAATACGATAATATAAGGATCTTACTATGGAATGGAATACATAATTTAGGCCAAAACGGCCAAGAGCTGTGACCTTTGAGGTCATTCAGCGCTGAAAGGGAATTTGAGAGTAAAAGGTCTGAAAGGTGCAACTGAAGGAAATGTTCAGTGTTGCTCTATGAAACAATTGTTAGGAGAGGGTGGGAAGTAAGATGGAAGAAACAAAATATGAACAGAAGTACAGCAAAAGGAATGAAAGGGGTTCCAGCTAGGATCTTCATATGTGACATACACACACACACAGACACACACCAACACACATACATACGCATACGCTGCCGTTCACCTTAACCTGTATCTAATTTCGGAAGACATTACGAGGCCGTGACAGCGTCCCATCCATCATAGCCCCCAACGGACGACGCAGCACTTCGATATAAACACGGCCGACAACAGAAGAATTGGAATTATCATTTACGATTCGCAGTAACGGAAGACAATTTCCTTGTCACTGTATACAGCAGCAGCATACCATTTTTTGTGCATATACAACGTCCGTCTTGAGTGAATTTATACCTCCCTTAACGTCGTTTTGTTCTAAAATACAATATAGAATTTATGAATAATTTTCTCATTTATTATAGCTGTTCTTCCCTTTTGATTAAAATGGCATTCATCATTAGTGAATTTATACCTTCCTTACGCGCCGTTTACTTCTAAAAAAAAAAATTAGGAAATGGAAAATAGAATTTAGGCCAAAGCCAGGTATGAAACCTATGAGGTCATTCAGCGCTGAAAGGAAAATCGACAGTAAGACGGCTTGCAAGCTGTAACAGGAGGAAACTATGAAACACTTGGTATGAAGGTAGGGGCGGGGTTATGGGGGGGAGGGGCTGGGGTTATGGGGGGGGGGGGGGTTGCGGCGGGGGTTGGAATGTAAGACGGGAGACAGAGGCTATGAACAGAATTACAGAAAAAAGAAACAAACTGTGTTGCAGATAGGGGTCGAAGGGAAGCTGCAAAGAACCTTAATTAATGCCTACCCTCATGGGGATTTAACCTTCAAAAGACTTTTTAAAATTTATTTTAGCTGTTTACCGCTTTCATTTATGTTAAAAAGGTTAAAGTTTCATTTTCCCAACTAGTTTTGTTAGTGTTGTGAAAATATCTATACTCGTATATATTAAAAAAATGAAGCCCCAATTAAGAAGGACACGGTTCAGGCTAAGAAATTGTCTGTCTTCTATTGTATTCCACACCTTCCCACATTAATTTAAGTTTATCTACAACAAGAAAAATCTTGAACCTCCTTTAAATAAGTAAAGAACAAAATAAAATAAAACAAAATCTTATTTTACTAACCGCTTTATAGCTTAACAATCCTGTATGTTGAAGACCACTTAATTAAGTAGTGACTAATAAAATAAACACCACGTTACCCCTTATTTCTTTTGTCCGCAGCCATTACCCGATAATCAACGGATGGAAACCTAATACAAGTTTATTTGCACCACTGATGAATTTGCCATTAAAAAAAAGGCTATTTTTCAACTCATTTGCAACAGGTCCCTGTGAAGGTGAGTTAATGACTTCTATTATTAAATTTCCAATACGCGGAAGAATTATTAAAAACATTCTTCCAATATCTAATTACGATAAATTGTCGGAAGGTCTTCATACCCGACTGGAAAAAATAGCTAAAATATTACTCCACGCTAATTACAAAATTTACTGACGTTTATTACTAGCCCAAAGTAATTTACTGGCGTAATTCCCTTCGAAGTGCGCGGTCACTAGAGCACACCTGAAGATGGCATGACAAGTAAAATGCATTAAAAAAATTACATAAGGCTGCATCGACGTAATCAAAGAACACCACTTATAACTCAGAACACCTTATAACTCAGAAAACCAGTTGAGAATAGAACATGCCAAAAAAAAAAAAAAAAAAAATTAGCATTTTGGTGATTAATTTTTAGGATAACTAATGACGGACTTGGTCTAGTTAATTTTCTATTATGCCAAAATGGAGTCACGGAGTCGTGCACCATAACATAGAAATTTCACATTTTATAAAAATCATCGAACCTGATAAAAAAATGTATTTATATATCCTTTCCTGTAGGACGAAAATAGTCTATTACCTGTCACCACCCAGCCTGGCGCCACCCTCCCTCATCACTGAGTCATATATAGATATGCGGAAAGAATCATTATCATTGTAAGTCAACTGGCTTCATTATATATGTATGCAGAAAGTAAGTACTTTGTTCCAAGCTTCAGCACGGTACGTTACGTCCTTAGGTTTGGAACTTACCTTCTTAATTCTCTCTTATATTACCGCAAATATTAACGATATTAGTACACTACTCAGTATGTAGAAAAGAATTATGTTTTGCATGTTTTCTTGACTGAAAAGCTTGTGAATTTCACCCCAAAAGTGACGACAGGCCCATTTCTTGAATGGTTTAGTTAACAGCAAATAGGTCAGAGAGATTCCACAGTTATGGGCGATAATGGCCTGAACGATTGGTGAAACCGATTTGACGTTTGATTTAGTAATCAGAAATGATCTACATTATCATCGTTATTAGTGAAAAAACTGACACCCACAGTGCTTTAACAGAGAACGGATGCAAAGCAAAGTCAACAATGAAGACTCACACAATAACAAGATCCCGTTCAACCTTTATCTTGTATCCGAAATCCTCTTCTGTAGAAAATAAACTGCAAAAGTGTTCAGGTCACAGCGTAAGGAACTACTTGTTTCAAAGTTATATTTTTCCGCCTTTCTTCGACGACAAACTACTCCATTAACCATTCATATCACTATGAAGTGTCAATATGATTAATAATAATAATAATAATATTAATAATAATAATATTTTCAACTGTACATTCTCTAAACTAAATTCTGTCGTACCCGAATTCAGTCCTAATCTACTAGTGGTTCGACGACGAACTACTCCATTAACCTTCATATTACTGTGAAGTGTCATTATGATGATTAATAATAATAATAATAATAATAATAATAATAATAATAATAATAATAATAATAATAATAATAATATTACACAACAAACATGCAACATGGCTCCAGGAAGTCAAGGAAGAAGAAACAGGGAGAATAAAACAAAGATTCACAGAGATCACGACAGACACAGTCAGACACCAACTAAAGAAAATGCCAAACTGGAAAGCCCCAGGTCCCGATGAAGTCCATGGATACTGGCTCAAAAACTTCAAGGCCCTACACCCACGAATAGCATAACAACTCCAGCATTGTATCTCAAATCACCAAGCACCCAAATGGATGACCACAGGAAGAACATCCTTAGTACAAAAAGACAAGAGTAAGGGAAATATAGCCAGTAACTACAGGCCTATCACCTGCCTACCAATAATGTGGAAGTTACTAACAGGTATCATCAGTGAAAGGCTATACAACTACCTAGAGGAGACAAACACCATCCCCCACCAGCTCCTGATAGACAAAATGGTAATGAAGAACAGTACGAGAAGGAAAACCAACCTAATCATGGCATGGATAGACTATAAGAAAGCCTTCGACATGATACCACACACATGGCTAATTGAATGCCTGAAAATATATGGGGCAGAGGAAAACACCATCAGCTTCCTCAAAAATACAATGCGCAACTTGAATACAATACTTACAAGCTCTGGAATAAGACTAGCAGAGGTTAATATCAGGAGAGGGACCTTCCAGAGCGACTCACTGTCCCCACTACTCTTCGTAGTAGCCATGATTCTCATGACAAAAGTACTACAGAAGATGGATGCCGGGTACCAACTCAAGAAAAGAGGCAACAGAATCAACCATCTGATGTTCATGGACGACATCAAGCTGTATGGTAAGAGCATCAAGGAAATAGATACCCTAATCCAGACTGTAAGGATTGTATCTGGGGACATCAGGATGGAGTTTGGAATAGAAAAATGCGCCTTAGTCAACATACAAAAAGGCAAACTAACGAGAACTGAAGGGATAAAGCTACCAGATGGGAGCAACATCAAACACATAGATCAGACAGGATACAAATACCTGGGAATAATGGAAGGAGGGGATATAAAACACCAAGAGATGAAGGACACGATCAGGAAAGAATATATGCAGAGACTCAAGGCGATACTCAAGTCAAAACTCAACGCCGGAAATATGATAAAAGCCATAAACACATGGGCAGTGCCAGTAATCAGATGCAGCGCAGGAATAGTGGAATGGACGAAGGCAGAACTCCGCAGCATAGATCAGAAAACCAGGAAACATATGACAATACACAAAGCACTACACCCAAGAGCAAATACGGACAGACTATACATAACACGAAAGGAAGGAGGGAGAGGACTACTAAGCATAGAGGACTGCGTCAACATCGAAAACAGAGCATTGGGGCAATATCTGAAAACCAGTGAAGACGAGTGGCTAAAGAGTGCATGGGAAGAAGGACTAATAAAAGTAGACGAAGACCCAGAAATATACAGAGACAGGAGAAAGACAGCAGAACAGAGGACTGGCACAACACCAATGCACGGACAATACATGAGACAGACTAAAGAACTAGCCAGCGATGACAATTGGCAATGGCTACAGAGGGGAGAGCTAAAGAAGGAACTGAAGGAATAAAAGCTACCAGATGGGAGCAACATCAAACACATAGATGAGACAGGATACAAATACCTGGGAATAATGGAAGGAGGGTATATAAAACACCAAGAGATGAAGGACACGTGAATGCCCGACGCTTGCACAGAACCAGTACAAAAAGAGGCATGATTCTGTGGCAAAGCCCTCCACCGGAGCCTGTGCAAAAAACATCAGGCCCTAAGAACCAGATATGTTCAAAGAACGATAGACGGAAATAACATCTCTCCCATATGTAGGAAGTGCAATTCGAAAAATGAAACCATAAACCACATAAGAAGTGAATGCCCGGCACTTGCACAGAACCAGTACAAAAAGAGGCATGATTCTGTGGCAAAAGCCCTCCACTGGAGCCTGTGCAAGAAACATCAGCTACCTTGCAGTAATAAGTGGTACGAGCACCAACCTGAAGGAGTGATAGAAAACGATCAGGCAAAGATCCTCTGGGACTATGGTATCAGAACGGATAGGGTGATACGTGCAAACAGACCAGACGTGACGTTGATTGACAAAGTCAAGAAGAAAGTATCACTCATTGATGTCGCAATACCATGGGACACCAGAGTTGAAGAGAAAGAGAGGGAAAAAATTGATAAGTATCAAGATCTGAAAGTAGAAATATGAAGGATATGGGATATGCCAGTGGAAATCGTACCCATAATCATAGGAGCACTAGGCACTATCCCAAGATCCCTGAAAAGGAATCTAGAAAAAACTACGAGGCTGAAGTAGCTCCAGGACTCATGCAGAAAGTGGTGATCCTAGAAACGGCACACTAGTAAGAAAAAGTGATGGACCTCCTAAGGGGGAGGCAGGGATGCTAGCCGGAACCCCACACTATAAATACCACCCAGTCGAATTGGAGGACTGTGATTGAGCAAAAAAAAAATAAATAAATAAATAATAAAAAAAAAAAAAAAATAATAAATAATAATTTTCAACTATGCATTCCATAAACTAAATTCAGTCGTACCCAAATTCAGTCCTAATCTACTAGCGGCTTATGTTCCAGTCCTCGGTATCTGACGGGCGAGTCGAACTCTACTTCATAAGAACTGAAACAAAGAAAAAGAAGAGAAGCCTTCCGGCTTTTTCAGAAAGGCTGCGTCCGGCCATTGTCTGTCTCTTCTCTATGAGAGAAAGGGCGCGACATTCGACACTTACTTTGAGAGAGAGAGAGAGAGAGAGAGATTACCAATCTATCTATCTATCTATCTATCTATCTATCTATCTATCTATCTATATATATATATATATATATATAATATATATATATATATATATACACACACACACACACACACATATATATCTATATATATATATATATATATATATATATATAGTTACCGAATTGCCAAGTATCTGGTTACCATTCATCAATTATTTACCTCACCAAAAGCCAGATACCTGAACCCTTCATAACACGTATTAAACGACTGAATTATCTCTAAAGCATAAGTGATCCTTAACACTTACCAGTATTGCAGAAAATCAGACTAGGTTCATCAAAACAGGTGAGGTAATCTTGTAAGTAATTAAATTAATCAAAGGGCATCACTCCATCAACAACTTTAAAAGTCTAAGTATTTCCCTGATTTCAGAAGTCTAAGTACTTCCCTGGTTCTAAGTCACTTCAAGTAAATTGAAGGAAAGCAAATCAATTACCACTCTATGTTTCTACCTATCATAAACATAATCATATACAAATATACTGGTATAAAAATAAAAACACTTATAAAAACTTTAAGTACAAAAATGTATTATCAAATTCAAAAATTTAATAAGTTGAAATTCCAACAATATCATGGGAAATTACTGTTACTTGAAAACAAAGTAAATAGTTTAATTAATTCTTGAATCAAATTAAGTAAAATTAAATCAAAATTAATTTATCACAAAATTCAAGAAAATTAATTCAAATGAAATTTAAAAGTGCTAGGCAATAATTGAAAATTTTAAATTAATTCACAAGTACTAAACAATAATAAAACTT
>NC_087218.1:21466699-21479199 GCF_015104395.2 Macrobrachium nipponense | reverse complement strand
TATCATAATATAAGTAAAATAATATATATTAATCTATTCTAATACCCCAAATATAATATATCTCAAATACTATATTATATTATCTATTATATTATTACATATATATCTAATATATTATACCTATTATAATATTATATGATTATATTCTATATAATATATCTATCTATATATCTAATCATAATATATACATCTATACATCATATATTAGCGATACCATATATCAATAATATATGATTAATAAAGATATCATATATAATATAATACAATATAAATAATACATATAATTAAATTTATATTCTTATATAGATAATTATATATATAATATTATATATTATATATTATATGGTTTCAAGGCTTTCTCTATGGGTGGTTCGAAAAATTCCGTCAAGTAAACGGTACTTGGTCATCCATTCGGTGGGTGAAGAAACTTGAAATTACATAAAGTATTAAAACAGTAAAAGAAATGTAAAAATCAAAAAAAAGCAAAATAAAGTTTTTATTTTTAAGTCTGACATTTTTTTATGTGTTTAATAATTTAAGTGTACGTATCTGCCGTTTGTCCTCCTCCTCCTCTGCCGCCACTTTCGGAGATAGCCTCACTTGAAAGGTAAGCGTTCCACATTTTACGTTACAGTAATAATATTTCTTGTACACTAATACACTTTATTTACAGGTTTTGCCTTTTTATTATTAAGTTACGTATTGAATGTCCAAATTGTTGTAGTATTTCATTGTTTATAGGTCAATTTACCTTTATTATGAAATTTACTGGGGTGTTTTTGGAGGGCTTGGAACGGATTAGCCATTTTACATGTTAAAAAATGTGGTCCAAGATACGAAAACCTTGATGATACGAAAGGCGCCTCGGAATGGATTAATTTCGTATCTCGAGGTACTACTATATATATACTATATATATATATACTATAATATATATATTATATATATATATATATATATATATATATATATTATATATTATATTATATATATATACTATATATATATCTATATATAATATATATATTATATTATATATTATATATATAATATATATATATATATAATATATAGGATATATATATATATGTGTATATGATATATATTAATCTATATATTATATATATATATATATATATATATATATTCACATAGGCACAGAAGGGTATGGTATGGTACAAGCGACAACTAGTCCCATCGAAGAAAGAGTGTCAACAACTCGAGCGAGTAAGTACCGGTACCATGTGATTGGTAATTCCTTAAACAGTTTTATCTTAATTTTTCTTCCAACCCCAAATCAAAAGCCTTGACAGATATAGAAACTAAATCCTAGACTTGTGTGGTATCAAGAAGATTAATGAACCGCTAGGCACAGCTAATCACCTCCCTTTTGAGCTATTCTTAGGTAATCTGGTCTTTATCATAAAATTATATCTGAAATGTTAAATCCCAAAAAGTGAAAATGAACGCTCACATGTACAAAGAATGAACGAAAAAAATTGTCTTCCCACCTCTCAAAAATGGGTATTATGACGATTCATTTCTATAGAAACGTTCACTTTATAAATACAACATAATATTATCTTTTATGGGAAAGCTAGAGAGCGGTTGTATTAACTTCAAGATACAACATGTCCGATTCCCCTGACCTTTGAAAAACCTTAACCTTATAAAACTGCACAGCCTTTATTTGAGTATTTTCATAATATAAAGCTCAGGAGTCGTCTTTCGTAATCCTTGTAGTCCGTGACTCTGGGCTACATATTACAAAACTTTAATAAATTACTGACAATCTACTGGAAACGTTTTCATATCCTATTTCCTTTCATGGAACACTCGGCATAATCATCCAATCATCCATAATAATTCTTCCAGTTTTTTATTTTTTTATTTTATTGTAATATTGTTATAAGACATGTTCCTCTTTCTGCAAATTAAATCTTTAAGTCAGTAAAATATTACAAAACTAGTTATGCATACACACACACACACACACACATATACATATATTATATATTATATATATAGATATACTATATATATATATATATATAATATATATATATATATTATAGATTATATCTATATTATATATATCTATTATATACAATATCACATATATATATATATATATATATATATATATATATATATATATTTGTATGCATAACTCGTTTTGTAATAATTTACAGACTTGAATTATATAATATATATGCATTATTTATGTAAACATATGCATGTGTAAGTGTATATGCATGTATGTATGCTATACCTAAATATATATATAAATTTGTTGCATTTTATATATATATTATTATTATAATATAAATAATTATATAATAATAATAAATAATATATAATTAATTTGCATTATTATATATATATAATAATAATATATAAATATAGATATTTAAATATTATATAAAAAATATAAATTATACATAATCTTGTGTGTAAATAAGGTTGCAAAAAGACATAGGCATATGAAGGTTTAGTATATCATTTAGGACTAGAGGTTTTTCATTTAAGTACATACGAACAAGAAATAAAAAGGAAGCAAACAATTCAAATGCTAAATAACGTTTGATAAAATTACCGCGAATGAGAATGGAGTCTTTGGTAGCCCACCGCATACTACCCAAACGTTTTCGAGAAAAAGTGTCATAGGATGACGTGATAAATTATATGACGTAATAAGCTATGTCGACAACAACTGGTTCAGACTGATGAAATACCCAGATGTGCGACCCTAATCCAACGCATTAGCCACGCAGCGACCTCAGCCTCGATTAACTGAAGGGTTAATTCCAATTATAACAATATACCGATGACTAATGACGCTGCGTTCACTGACGCTTACAGCGATTTCGACAACATTCATATAAAGTTACGTAGCCAGTCCCCATTAATGAATATCCTGAAATATTTAGGGCCTAGTTCTAATTAAGTTTTTATTACTTTTGGATGGACGTCACAACTGTGCAGTTGGTCCAATTATTTGTCGTATTTTGATTTGTCCCTTTATTTTAAAAAAATATAGTTTTTCCTATATTTTTCGCTTTTTAACAAAACACCTATTTACTTTATATTTCTCAAACCAGTACTTCCTTTCCTCATCCCATAAAATTCTGCTAGAGGCATCATATTTTTATAAGATTTTTCTTTTATTTATTTATTTTTCTTTAATCAGTATTAGAACTTTGCAGTTGGTAACTATACTTTATTCTTATTTGTCCTTTTACATATTTGAAAAAATCACACACAATGGTATCCACGATTTTTCTCTTTTTGACAAACCACCCATTTATTTTATCTTCCAAACCGGCATTTCCTTTCCTCCCCGCATAAAATTCTGCTAGAAGCATCACATAACCTTTCGCATAAAGAACGGTAAAGGAAAACAGTAGAGAGTAATCTCAGTCATCTTTTACACTCATGCGAATGATTCCCGAATCTCAGGCCCAGTATCCCCAAAGTCTCCTTAATCCAGCGGATCAGGACTGGCAAATCACTGGTAGCACGCACGAAGCCACCAGCTGAAAATCATACACAGGTACTGTAGGCTGGCCAAGAACTAACCTTCTAAAATATAAGGTTGAAGCAAGGCTGTAACTTGGATTACTTAAAGGTGTGTTTATCAAAGAGATTACCCTTTATAGTCTCCTTTATATTGTCTGTTCATAATGTTCCTGCTTATCGTGCCAATTGGAATGATTTGCTAAGTGTGGTTGTAAAGAGTTTTTCGCCCACTAAATCTTCTTTTGTCTATATTAACATTTTGCATGACTAATATGTAAGTGTGGTGGATGCTTTGGGATATTAAAGACAGCCTTCTTTTTAAAGGGTATGAGACAAACTGTATACTAAAACAACACAGGTGATGAGGTAAAAAAAATACAGTATGTAAAACATATGGGCATATCTATATCTATATATATATATATATATATATATATATATATATATATATATATATATATATATATAGAGAGAGAGAGAGAGAGAGAGAGAGAGAGAGAGAGAGAGAGAGAGAGATAGATATATATATATCTATATAGATATATATATCTATAGTATATATATATATATATATCATATATAGATATATATGATATATATATATATATATATATATATATATATAATATATATATATATATATATATATATATTAAAATATCTGCAAATTCAACTTGTTTTACTTGAAGCAATAACCTTTCTTTAGTTATATTATTGTAGGTTAATGAGCACCGTGCTATTTGTATGTTTAACGGACTCCACGATTCAACCCCAGGGCTTTAATTTTAAGCACAATGAATTGAAGGGAGACAGACGGAGAGAAACAACAGCAACCCACACACACCCATACACACACACACACACACACACACACACAGAGAGAGAGAGAGAGAGAGAGAGAGAGAGAGAGAGAGAGAGAGAGAGAGAGAGAGAGAGATTATCAAGTATATTGTTGTCCTGTTATGGAAATCTTATTCGTGAGAGTAAAACAGTCCTAAATACATTTGCTTAAGCAATCTAATAAAATAAAAAAACGTATCCAAATCCTTAGGAAGAAGTCTTATGTAAAGTTTCCAGTATAAATGACTCATGTGTACTTGTTACTTTTGTCATGTGAACACTGATGGTAACGCGTTACATTTGCCCTGTGTGGTGAAGTCACAAACTTAAGTTAAATTCTATTACTTCCACAACATTCAAATGAAATGTGAAAGTTTAACTGTAAAACTGTCAAAATACACAGAACAATAACGATTTCTTCGTATATGACCATGTATAAGTCAGTAACCACAAATATTAAGCCACAAATATCGGTTAATATCGAATTCGCAATACCTCGGGAATACGTTACACCCCAATTGAATTAGAATTGATAAATGCTTCTGCTTCTGCAATGTTTCGAATCATGACCTGGTTTAGAAACAGCGATAATCAGTGACTTTGAACATCCGGCTATCAGTTATAATTCCCCAAGGTACAGTGCATTCGATATTAAACGATTTTTGCAGATTAATATTTGTGGATATAATAACGTCACGTGTAAGTGACAATAACACGAGTCAATATTCATATGCATATATATAAACAGGAATGTTATTCACTCTGTACGTAGTATAGATATGTGTACTCCTAAACATCAAATAATAGGTTGACCTCTGGCAGCACGTCGTTTTTTGGAGATTATTCCGGAATTTCACGCGAGTACCCGTATCGTTGACGTTCACCTACGGATGAATGAAACTCGAATATCAAAAGTTATTGCTTATTTACATACTTGGCTTTTAAAGGAGGGGAACGAGGTGCGTATTACGAGAGTTTCTTTATTCTGGAAGATGCAAATCTAATATGCGTGCCATTCGATTGTTTTCATTTCAAATGAAAAAAAAACAAAAAAACTTGAGCCTAAAACTTTGGTATGATGAGCAATGGCTGGAATTACATATATAAAGAAATGTGTTAAAATTTAAATTTTGAAACCATTACTGAGCCATCAGATACAACACTGCAAAATATGTCAGTGGGAATAGGGTGGGAGTGAGGGGCGAGGGAGAGGTTTGAGGGGGGAGAGGGTGGAGAAGGGGGGAATGGAGGAGAGAGGGTGGGGAGGGAGGGGGGAGGGGGTTGTAAACTGTATTCCTTATCCAGGGCATACAAGGATTAAATTTTGTATGTGACGTATATGAAAAAAAAGAGAAAGCTTTCGGATCGTAACGATGCATATAATAGAAAAATTTCAGCTACGACGCAGCGTCAATATTGCTGATTACATCATGCAATTTAAAACTTCTTTCACGTCACAATAATTCATTGCGACTGGGAGAACGCCGTACTTCTACAGCACGATTCCCAACATCTATGGCCAACCAGAATACTGTACGTTCTTTCTACTTTCACACCAACAATAAGACAAAACAAGTAAAAAATGTGACTTAGTTTCTTTGGGGCAATCGAGTTTTCTGAACAGTGTATAATGCTATATGAAACTCTCTCTGTGCTGCAGTATGAAAAACTCAGCCACAAACGGGCAACGCTCAGTTGCTCCACAGATGCGGTCAAGTGAAGAGGACCCAGACACACACTCCATATCTAACCTTAATCTTGAGTAAAATAAAAACTACTGAGGCTAGAGGGCTGCAATTTGGTCTCTTGATGATTAGAGGGCGAATGATCAACATGCCAATTTGCAGCCCTCTAACCTCAGTAGTCTTTAAGTTCCGAGGGCGGACAGAAAAAGCCATTGCAATATTTTATAGAAAACTAAAAGTAATTATATTAGAGAATTATATGAACAATTTGATGAACTTCTACTAACAGGGTATTGCATATTTTATATTAAGCAGGGTTATATTTATTGGTGGGGGCTGAAAACAGAGTTGCATATTGCACTAAGTCCCGAGTTTAATGCTACAAATGAAAGGAGGAAGAAAATTATATTAGTGATTTCAATTCTGAAGCTAAAACATCTGGGAACTCCTGAGTAACCAAGAGAAAATTGCAATAATTCTAGATAATACTTTTACAAGTCTCGGGGCTGACAGCGTGACGATTTTCATAAATGTCTAAAGCTGGCAGGATGGCGATTTTCATAAATGTCTTGAAGCTGACAGCATGGCGATTTATTCCAGCCTTGAATATAATTGAATGCTGAAAACGTGCTTGGATGTCTCCTTTCAGCCTTGGTAAGCCTTTACATTTATTAATTTCTCTTTGCGTTGATACTCTAGAAAGCTATATATGGTTTAAATAAAGTTGTAGAGGGAATCCCCATTTCCGTGACTAATCTTAAAAGTTATTCTTGGCCAGTAATCACATGCTAAATTCAAAATACCATTTGAATATTAATCCCATTCGTAAGTTGTTCTTTGTAGGGGAATGGTAACAGTCTAGAGACAACATTTATCATTCTTTTTATCTTGTTTGTTAATTGTGTAAAAATCCAAACAATTTGAAATCAAATTTCCACACTTCATTTGAAGAGAGGGGGAACTGTCACAAAGTAAAAAGTCATAATTTCATATAGAAAGCTTCAAGGAGAAATGAGTGAACCTATTACACTGTTTTCGCTCTTCAGTGCAGGAAGTTTTGAGATACCAGAAAAAACCTGCATGATAATTAATCTGCATAAAACTTCTGAAGCATTATTTGCATTATTTCCCGTCCGCCATAAGTAGATGGGAAGGAAACTCATTTCCCGCAAAACTGAATCTAAATAAAGAAATGACTTGATTATGACCTTCAAAGAACTAGCCAAGCACAACAATTACTTTCGTTGTCTTGTTATTGCGAATTCTCTAATTGCCTTATTTCCTCTTTTCGCTTCTCCGAATGCGTTCCCAGTTTCGTGAACCGCCGTTATTAAGTTATAAATGGACTAGACTTATCATTTTGTAAACCTTAGAAGCGAATGCGTGAATGGGTGTTTGTTCGCGAATGTTGAGGTTATACGAAGTATAAACTTGCGCGCCAAACTGCGAATTCAATAAACCACACATTTCGCAGTCTTTCCAAGAGCTTGCCCGAATAGCTTTATTGCAACGTCTGAAAATCTTCAATTCAACAAAAGAATGTTCATGAAATAGAAAGGATGAAGTTAAAGTTCTTAATTCTGAACTGAATATAGAATTTAGGCCAAAGACCCAGCGCTGGAGCCTATGAGGAATGGAAATTGACAGTAAAAGATTTGAAAGACGCGACAGGAGGAAAAGCTCGCAGTTGCGGTATGAATCAATTGTTACGAGAGGTTGAAAAGTATGATGGAAGAAAGCAAATATGAAAGGAGGTACGGTCAAAGAGACGAAAGGGGTTGCAGCTAGGGACAGAAGGCACGCGGCAAAGAACCTTAAGCAATGCCTACTGGGTGCACTGACGGCACTAGCCCAATACGGGGGCGGGGGAGGGGGTGGACTCTTCACTCTGAGGTCAATAGAGAAGTTTCGTGGGGAAGGAAACAGACGAACTCATTAATCTTTTCAGGTTCGTCACGGTTCCGGAACGAGATGAAAAAGGCTGAAAATCTTTCATTGTCGTCGCTTCAGTGAAAAATCATTCCGTTTTCCTGCACACTACAACTGTCATTTAATTCATTTTTTTTTTCCTTTTATTCGGGCAGTCCTCCGATCAGTCCTTATTTGGTCCACCAATTGTGGTCCTTTTTGTTCGTCGGTTACTTCGCAGCCATCTTGAAAAGTTGGTCTGATGAGCCGTTATTGCTAATACCTCTGCTTTCGTTTGTTTGTTTGTATGTTTTTACGTTGCATGGAACCAGTGGTTATTCAGCAACGGGACCAACGACTTTACGTGACTTCCGAACCACGTCGAGAATGAACTTCTATACATCTGCTTTTATTTCATTTATTTTATACGTTTATTTTTGGTGGTCCCCCTATCGGTTCTTAATTGATCTACCAGTTGGGGTCCTTTTTGTTTGTGGGTTATTTTGTACCCGAATTAGCAATTTGGTCTTGTGTCCCGTTACTCCTACTAATAAATAGACCTCTTTTTCTCATTTGACTGAACTTTACCGTATCTTTCACTTCCAGAGACATTTATTGAGTGACGTGAATACCATGTGCTACAATGCTCACCATGCGATATCTTTTCAGTACATCTGGATTGCTTTAAATTAATTATATATGCATCTGACTTACAGAGAAGAAAAGCTCTCTCATCCTCCACAGCCATTTAAAGGACCGGAAGGCAGACAGTACAGACAGAAATGAATACGAGCCGTCTCTTGTCTTAACCACATTGATTTACCTAACAACAACCCCACATAACTAAGCCACTATTATATGCCGTAAATCCTTTCGCTTATTTGAGATTTCCATCATCCCTCGTTAGCCTGAGTGAGCCCATTCAAATTTAGCCCTCGTGAATCTGAGGCCGCAAATGCTTTGCCTTCATAAAAGGATTAAGTACTATTAGCGCGTCAAGAAAATCGAGGATTTTCGTTCATTCACGAAAATCATCCAACCTGGAATCGCCGTGAATAATATTCGTCCTTATTGAATGAAGGATTTTGTCGCCTCTCCCCTGCCCCCTACACCCAACACACCAGCCGATAATTTGTCATCAAACCCGTCAAATGCCAATATAGAAAATTCTGGGAAGATTGATATCGAACGTAAAATTAAGGTGAAAAATAGCGATTAAATTTTTTTCCTCCCTCTCACGCCTTCCTCTCTTTCGAGAATGTTTAATGCTTAGGGATTCTAAGACTCAAGTTTTAATTTTTTTTCAGCCTTACCGGGTCTTTTGTGCCTCCAGAAATAAACCTAAAAGCAACGGCATTAAATAAAAAATAAACCGAAATAGAAATCCTGAATGTCAACTATTAATGGAAATCCAACCACATTTAATGCAATTGAGTTTTACTCATAATATTTTCCCATTTCAAACCACAAGACAAAAAAAAAAATAATAATAATACCATGTGAATTGGCCAGGTTTGTATGAAAGAAAAAAATCGCCTACTCTTAATAGAAATCAATTAAAACCTTACCATCAGAAGAGCGTCACAAAAATGTTTTCTCCAGAATTAAAAAAAAATCGTTCGTCGGATTTTACATTACCAGACTAACGGGCAAACAAAGCCAACCACCATCAAAACGAACTTCCTTAATAAAGGCAAAAATATAAAATGTGAAAGGAATGAAATAAGGAAAAAGAGAGAGAAAAAAACAGTGCTTGCATAGACAGCGATTCTCAGACAAAGCTAAGTAATGGTAATTGGGAGGATACATCACAACCCAAAGGATACATCTTATCCTAACCTCACAAAGGGAATAACATCTAACTGGAGAATCATTCGTTCTCCAGCGCCACTCACATCCTTAAAAAGCCCTTTCTAGCCATCCATACCTTCACCACTCCAGCTACACACACACACACACACACACACACACACACACACACACACACACATATATATATATATAATATATATATATATATATATATATATATATATATATAATATATATATATGATATAGACACACACAAATAACAATAACATCCCTATCTCCAGAAATCTTATCACTTGTTGCCAGCTACGAGGGCCACATCTTGTAAACAATTGTCATAAAAAAAAAACCATACACAAACACGCACCTTCTTCACTTAACCCTGCTAAATTGGGGAGACGCACAAACAAACAAAGAAAACAGGCTTCCCCAACGTCCTTAGAGTTAAAATAAAAAAAAAGGGGGGGGGACAACAAAAAGTTCCATTTCGACGCCTCCACCTAGAGCTTGGCTCATGTTATCCGATTCTTTCTATTCGAGTACAAGAGGCCCCTTTAAGACTAACCACTTTTCTCAACCGTTTTTTTTTTTCTCTCTCTCTCCTTCAAGGAACAGGCGGCTGTCAAAGCTTCACGACATGACAGCACAGGCATATCTAGACAAAACGGATTTTAATAAACGATCGTATGTTCCATAATGACCTTTCTTATTTATGAAACCTGAGAGGTTCCTCGCTAGACGAGTCGGTTGTGTATTCGCCTACCGATCTGGTAGCCAGAGTTCGCTCCCAGCTGCAGCCAGTGCAGAATCAGAGGAATATTACTTCAGGTGATTAAAAATTCATTTCTTGATATAATGAGGTTCGGATCCCACAATAAGCTGTAGGTTCCATTGCTAATTGGTACCTGGCAACGTAAATAAAAATCTAATCCTTAGGGCCAGCCCTAGTAGAACTGTTAATCAGCTCAGTGGTTTGGTTAAACTAAGATATACTTATGAAATCTGAAAGGGGCTGTATGTAGATAGCTTTCGTGATAGTGGTTCCGATCCCTTGACAGTAAATTTGCATTTTACGCGAAAGTTCAGAGTTACAGTAAACTTACGTTAGGAATACATCGAATCTTCATAATCTGTGTTCTAAGTTCTTGAAAGTAACTGTATTTTACAGAGAAACTGAAAGAGTTACAGTCATCAGCCTACACAAGGAATACACCAAATCTTCATACTTCATGTTTTGAGCATTGAAAGTAAATACGTATTTTACGAACAAACTTTAGAGTTACACCAAACTTACATAAGGAATACACCAAATATTTATACTTCACGCAAGACACGGCACAATTACCCGTTATCGTCATAACAGATCACAACGAAGGCAGAAAGAGACACAATAGTAGACGTCAACGAAAATAAAAATGACCAGAATATTGATTATGCTCATACAGTTTTCATTTCCCTAAGCGACTGAAGAAGGTGTCTGATGTAAAGTTGTCCTTATCTAAACTGTCAATAACGGGACTATCATTCTCTTCACTGAACCTGAAAGAAATGACGCTGAAGATAGATGACAGCGATTCCCATCTATTTCGGTCTATTTAAAACCGCTTTACCTCTCCGCTCCAACGTAATTTGAACCAAATTATCCTATACTGCTAATGGCCTTCGACCACACACACCTCATATATTTTTTAAAATCACAAATAATCAAGAATGCGGCAAAATATTATCAAGATTATAAGAATTTTGATACTAGCATAGAAATATTTCTAGTCTGTTTTCAAATATAAACTAATGTTCAAACAGTTTGCATATATGCAAAACTACACAAAGGTGTATATGAACATAACTTACGTATATATTACACTCATATATATATATATATATATATTATATATATATATATATATATATATATATATATGTATATGTATGTAGATACATGCATACATATATATATGTGTGTATATATTAATACTATATAGATATAGATATTATAGATATGATATATATATATATATATATATATATATATATATATATATATATAATATATATATAGAATATATATATCTATAATATTTATATATATATATATATATATATATATATATATATATAATATATATATAATATATATATATATATATATATATTATACATACATATGTATGACAGTTATGCTATGCATGTTCCAAGATAACATAACAAACAATTGCAAGTGGTACTAAAAACTAAAAATACGAAAAGAATAACCACTTGAGATGAACAAATAAGAGCAGAGAAAAAAAACCTAGATAAATATCTCAATTAAAAGTTCGGCTAACAACTCTGAAGAAACTAGAAAGAGAATAAAAAAAATCCAACTTATTTTTTCAAAGGCCTTGGCTTTCTCGAAAAGGAAATTTTGGATTGGGAGTCGGGAAGACTGCAGACTTCCGAACTCTCTCTCTCCTCAGACATGATTATTTTCTTTTGGAATTCCCCGAATCTCATATCGCCACTGATTTTCTTCTGGTGGAATTCTCAGGCTCTTTCATATAGCAGAGAAACTCAAAATTCCTTTGTACTTGCCTCTCCGCATTTCAAGCCATTTATTTCATTAATTCTCGTTATTTTCGTCATTGTGAATTTTTTCACTGAATTTCCCATTAGCTTCTGTCACTTCTTTCTAATGAACACCATATTCTTTGGAAGTTTGAATTTCAAGTCTATGAGCTTGTTCCATATGAATAGGGTT
>NC_087218.1:21456699-21459199 GCF_015104395.2 Macrobrachium nipponense | reverse complement strand
TCTAACCATGAGTCGGTGGTGGTCTATCCTATGTCTTGCCAGAAGCACTAATATGGCTAATTTTAGTCTTTAATAAAATCAAAACTACCAAGGTTAAAAGGCTGTAATTTGGTATGTTTGACGATTGGAGGGTGGATGATCAATAAACCAATTTACAGCCCTCTAGCCTCTGTAGTTTACAAGATCTGAGGGCGGACAGAAAAAGTGTGGACAGATTAAAGTGTGGACGGAAAGACAAAGCCCAGCACAATAGTTTTCTTTTCAGAAAACTAAAGATAGGCGAATTGATTATTGAGTATTTGATTACCATTATCATGTTTGATTATCATTACCAGAACTATATTATCTTTATTCTGCTGTTAATAATACGATCGTTTATTCTAACAACGTACGGGCTAATTTTAGTAACCAGTAAGTCAGAAAACAGATTTCCTGGGAGGTTATTAAATGAGATAATTATGTAGCACAGGTGGTTTCTATTGCGCTGGTAGGCTGTCAGTATATAAAGTGAACTTTGTTGCTTAACTTCAAAATATAGCAACCTTATTCATTGGTGCAGGAGTGAGTGATTTTTATATTATACTACCTCTGTGAAGAGAGAGAGAGAGAGAGAGAGAGAGAGAGAGAGAGAGAGAGAGAGAGAGAGAGAGAGCATTATTTCGGTGAATTGCAGACAAGGTTCATAAGAATGTTGGCTTAGAAAAACATAAAAAGAGACAAAAGAAAATACTGAATAATAATAATAAACCCATCGAATATTTACTAAATAGGGCGAACCGACGAACATGCCAAATTTGGCGTTGCCTAAATATCAGAATTAAAACAAAATCGATCTGGCACATTCTTATGAATACTGTAAACATTGTAAAATTGTCTCTTCCCCACTGAAGATGTACAGATGTCCCTTTGAAAAACATGCGATTTGTGTTAAGTATGAATATATTAAGTAAATATTGTCTGGGAATTCGTTTTAACTCTTTTAACTGCCCAAGAGAAAATTACAAAATGCCGCAAAGAGAAGATTCTGCATAAAATCAGAAGCACTGGTGCAGTTATATAATTCAACGAAACAGACATATAACGAACAAAAATCCAAGAAATATTACCTGCAGTAATAGCTACAGAGTTGATTAAATCACCACAAAAGGCAGTTAGAGTATTTCACGATGTACAGCATCGGGAAGCAATTTCCTTTTGATTACTCATTCTCGGCGGTGAGGCCGCTATCAATTGCAAATTAATCGATAATTACAGAGCTATACTGGATGAATGGACAGCTGAGTTATGTCCTTAAATCAGCGTAAAGGCATGTGTTACATCTCTCTCTCTCTCTCTCTCTCTCTCTCTCTCTCTCTCCTCTCTCTCTCTCTCTCTCCATGATGAGAAATCTGTCAGCATATGAAGTGGTTATGATGTGGAAGTTTTGTGCATAAAGGGCATATCATTTGGTCAGCAGTTGAATACTGTACTTGGCAGTGACTGTTGCACAGATTTCTCGGGAGAAAATACCTATTTTTCAGTAATATCACAATAATATCGTAATACACACACACACACACACACACACACACATATATATATGTATGTAGGTATGTATGTGTATATATATATATATATATATATATTATAATATATATATATATATATATATATATAGTATATATTATATATAATATAATATATATATATATATGCTTAAAAAATCACAGTAGATGCACGTGACTTCATAAATAAGCGAATTCCACAGGAATATATATATGCAGAAGTTAGGACATTATTGTGGCTATTACAACTTATAATATAATATATATATATATATATATATATATATATATATATATATATATAGAGAGAGAGAGAGAGAGGGAGAAGAGAAGAGAGAGAGAGAGAGACGCTACAAATGTCCTTGAATATCTAATTCGCTCTTACCTCGGAATTAAATATATTTTCATATATGTTTAACCGAAGGGGAATTTATTCAGCGATAAATAGAATTGCCGGCCGACGGGCATGAACCATCGACATCTTCAATTCCAGGACTGGCAGTGAAGCCTTAGCCAACCTTGCGGTGGCGGAGTTGGCTAAGGCTTCACTGCCAGTCCTAGAATTGAAGATGTCGATGGTTCATGCCCGTTCAGGCCGGCAATTTCTATTATCGCTGAATAAATTCCCCTTCGGTTTAAACATATGTGAAAATGTAAATTAATTCCGAGGTAGAAGCGAATTAGATTTTAAAGGAGACATTTGTTTAGCCTCGCATTAATACCATAGTATATGAATCACGGTAATAATGTGATATGACTTATATATATATATATATAATATATTATATATATATATATATATATGATATATATATATATAATTGAAATTTTCTGTTATAATATCGAGAGCCGACAAACTTCGGTCATTAATTCCATTACTTTTAATGAATCGACGCTATGTTGATGTTATCGTAAATTAACTAATGTTCGATGTGTTATAAAAACTTACAACAAGG
>NC_087218.1:21439199-21451699 GCF_015104395.2 Macrobrachium nipponense | reverse complement strand
GTTAACCGGTTTAGGGCTTTGGTTAAGAGCAGGATAAGCCTCGTCCTTCAGGGGATTTTGTTTTTTTAGTCGCTAGAAATAGAAACGACGTAAAGTTTCTTACGGGATTTACGTGCTAGCAAGAGATTACCATAAAAGCTGACGGCAGAATGGCAGCTATTGTTCTGTTAAATTTCCCAGTCTCTTTCCATTTAAATAAAATATTTTAAACTCTTGAACATGTGTTGTCTCCTACAAATAATATTTCTTAACCAGACTCGATTCAATTACTTAAATATGTGCTGTCTCCCATTAAATATTTCTTGTTTGTTTGTTTGTTTGGTGTTTTTATGTTGCATGGAACCAGTGGTTATTCAGCAACGGGACCAACGGCTTTACGTGACTTCCGAACCACGTCGAGAGTGAACTTCTATCACCAGAAATACACATCTCTAATCACTCAATGGAATGACCGAGAATCGAACTCGCGGTTACCGAGGTGACAAGCAGAGACCATACCAACCACGCCAACGAGGCCCTCTAAACATTTCTTCGAATTCTGCATCGGCAGTTCTGAAATTCTGAGGCGCCCTTTTAAAACACTGCTGCAAACGGTGGATTTAACGATAAATTCAACGTATTTCCCTTCGCATAGCTGCCCAAGAAAAGCTCGGTCTCTCGACGAGAAATATCCCTCCCATAAATAATATCGATACGAAAACAGATAAAAGTATCGGGCAAAATATTTCTCCTTCAGCGAGCGCGAGAGCGCGCTCGGGGCCGAAAAAGGCGGAGGAAATAACAGATTCTACTTCCAGGATCTCCCGGGTCCGATTCCGCCGATCGATGGAGTCCCTTCTTCTCCGCCTTCGCAACAGGTCTGAAGTCATCTGGAAGGGAAACCGAATTCGCTACATTTATTTCTCTTTCATTAATGGAAAATAGAGACTCTTCTGATAAATAATACTGTAACTGCTGCCCTTCAGGTTTAAGAAGTTTGACTGGGCGAAGTCAATTAGAAAACGTGGCTAGTGCAATATGGAGGCAAACCGATGCAATTAGACAAACTGAGTGGCATACGATAATGGCAACGATGCATTAGACCAACTGAGTGGCATACGTATAAGGACAACCGATGCACAATGACAACTGAGTGGCTATAAGAGCAACCGATGCAATTAGACAAGCTGAGTGGCAATATAAGAGGGCAACGATGCAATTAGACACAAACCTGAGTGATATAAAAGGCAACCGATGCAATTAGACAACTGAGTTGGCATATAAGGGAACGATGGCATTAAGGAAACCGACTTGAGTGGCATATAAGGCAACCGATGCAATTAGACAACTGAGTGGCATAAAAGGCAACCGATGCAATTAGACGAACTGAAGTGGTTCAACATGGCATCAATATTCCCAAATCATCAAGCACGCAACAATTACAATCACAACATGCAATTGCACATCACCAAACGCACTCCCTATATAACCATAATTAGGCAACCGATGCAATTAGACAACTGAGTGGCACATAAGATAACCGATGCAATTAGACAACTGAGTGGCATATAGGCAACCGATGCAATTAGACAACTGAGTGGCATATAAGGCAACCGATGCAATTAGACAACTGAGTGGCATAAAAGGCACCAGAAATGCAATGAGGACAACCGAGTTGCAATATAAGGCCACCGATGCAATTAGACAACCTGAAGTGGCCATAAAAGGCAACCGATGCAATTAGACAACTGAGTGGCATATAAGGCAACCGATGCAATTTGACAACTGAGTGGCATAAAAGGCAACCGATGCAATTAGACAACTGAGTGGCATATTAATGCAACCGAGCAATTAGGACAAATGAGTGGCATAATGAGGCAACGATGCAATTAGACCATGAGGGGCATTTTGAGGCAACCGATGCAATTAGACAACTGAGTGGCATATAAGGCAACCGATGCAATTAGACAACTGAGTGGCATAAAAGGCAACCGATGCAATTAGACAACTGAGTGGCATATAAGGCAACCGATGCAATTAGACAACTGAGTGGCATAAGGCAACCGATGCAATTAAGACACAGAGTGGCATAAAAGCCAACCGATGCAATTAGACAACTGAGTGGCATAAAAGGCAACCGATGCAATTAGACAACTGAGTGGCATATAAGGCAACCGATGCAATTAGACAACTGAGTGGCATATAAGGCAACCGATGCAATTAGACAACTGAGTGGCATAGAGGCAACGATGCATTAGACAATCCTTGGAATTGCATATAGCAACTCGATGCAATTAGACAACGAGTGCATATAAGCAACGATGGCAAGGTAAGACAATGAGTGGCATATAAGGCAACCGAAATGCAATTAGACAACTGAGTGGCATATAAGGCAACCGATGCAATTAGACAACTGAGTGGCATATAAGGGAACCGATGCAATTTGACAACTGAGTGGCATATAAGGCAAAGGCAACCGATGCATATTAAAGACATGAGTGCACATAAGATAACCGATGCAATTAGACAACTGAGTGGCACATAAATTTGAACAACCGAGTGCAATTAAAGGCAACCGATGGCAATAAAAGGAAGTCAAGCTGAGTGGCAATATAAAGGCAAACCGATTGAAATTAGACAATGAGTGCATATAAGGAACCGATTGCAATTAGAAAACAACTGAAGTGCAATTAAAAGGCAACCGATGCAATTAGACAACTGAGTGGCATATAAGGCAACTGATGCAATTAGACAACTGAGTGGCATAAGGCAAACCGATTGCAATTTGACAACTGGAGTGGCATAAAAATAAGGCAAATTACTCCGTGGCAATTAAAAGGAACCGTCCGAAATGGCTATTATAAAGGCAACCGGATTGGCAAAATTTGACCAAATGAGTGGCAAATAAGGCAAACCGATGCCAATTTGACAACTTGAGTGGCTATAAGGCAAACCGAGCAAATTTGACAAACTGAGTGGCATATAAGGCAACCGATGCAATTTTGACCAAAACTTGGAAAAAGTGGGCATTAAAAGGCAACCGATGCAATTAGACAACTGAGTGGCATAAAAGGCAACCGATGCAATTAGACAACTGAGTGGCATAAACGGAACTCGGCTCCAATTAGACAACTGAGTGTCATAAAAGTCACCGATGCAATTAGACAACTGAGTGGCATATAAGGCAACCGATGCAATTTGACAACTGAGTGGCATATAAGGCAACCGATGCAATTAGACAACTGAGTGGCATAAAAGGCAACCGATGCAATTAGACAACTGAGTGGCATAAAAGGCAACCGATGCAATTAGACAACTGAGTGGCATAAAAGGCAACCGATGCAATTAGACAACTGAGTGGCATATAGGAACCGATGCAATTAAACAACTGAGTTGGCGTATAGGCAACCGAATGGCAATTTAACGTCAACTGAGTGGGATAAAAGGCAACCTTGATGCAATTAGGGGAACCGCTGAGTGGCAATTTTATACTGCAACCGAATCATTAGACAACCGAGTGGCATATGAAGGGCAACCCAATGTAATTTGACAACTGATTGGCAAATTATAAGGGGACCGATGCCAATTTGAACAACTGACAGTGGCATATAAAAGGCAACCGATGCAATTAGACAACTGAGTGGCATATAAGGCAACCGATGCAATTTGACAACTGAGTGGCATATAAGGCAACCGATGCAATTATTTAGAACTGAATTGCATAAAGGCCACCGATGGCAATTAAAGAAACTGAGTGGCATATACTGGCAACCCGCGATGCAATTAGAACAACTGAGTGGCATAAAAATGGAGGCAACCTGCAATTTGGGGACAACTTGAGTGGCATATAAGGGAACCATGCAATTTGACACTGATTGGCCATAAAATAGGGAAACGGATGCCAATTAGCACTGATTGCAAAAAGGCAACCGATGCAATTAGACAACTGAGTGGCCATAAAATAAGGGAACTGTGTCAATTAGACCAACTGGGGGGGGAGTGGCCATTATAAGGCGAACCCGAATGCAATTAGCAACTAAGTTGGCATAAAAAATGGCAACCGTGCATAGACAATGAGTTGGCTAAAGGCAACCGATGCAATTAGACAACTGAGTGGCATAAAAGGCAACCGATGCAATTAGACAACTGAGTGGCTAATAGGCAATGAAAAGGGGCCAATTATACTAACTGAGTGGCAATTAAAAGGCAACCGTTGCAAGTAACAACTGGAGTGGCATAAAAGGCAACCCGTGCAAAATTAGGACAAAAAGGGGGGCTTAGTGGCTAATAAAAGGCAACCGTCAATTAGCAAGCTGAGTGGCGTAAAAGGCAACCGTCCAAATTATACACTGAGTGGCCAATTATAAGGGAACTGTGCAATTAGACAATGATTGGACATATAAGGCTAACCGTGCTTAAAAGGACAACCTGAGTGGCAATTTTAAAGGCAACCGAATGCATTTAGACAACTGATTGGCATAAAAAGGAGCAACCGATGGCAATTTAGACCGAACTGAGTGGCAATAAAAAGGCAACCGATGCAATTAACAAACTGAGTGGCAATAAAAGGCAACCGATGCAGTTAGGCATAACGGGAGTGGGCGATAAAAAAGGGCAACCGATGCAATTAGACAAACTTGATTGCATAAAAGGCAAATGATGGAACCAATTAACAACTGAAGTTGGCAATTTAAAAGGCACCGAATCAATTAACAACTGAGTTTGCGTAAAGGGGCAACCGATGCAAATAACACTGAGTGGCGTAAAAGGCCCAAAACCGATGCAATTTTGACAACTGAGTGGCAATAAAAATGCAACCGCTGCAATTTGACAACTGGTGGCGTAAAGGCAACCGATGCAAAATTAGGACAACCTGAGCGGCATTAGAATTGCAACGCGATTCCAATTAGACCAACTGAGTTGGCCTATAATGTAACCGAGTGCAATTTGGGACCAACTGAGTGGCATATAAGCAACCGTTGCAATTAGAACAACATGAGTTGGCAATAAAGGCAACCGATTGCATTAACGGACGAAGTGGCCATATAGTGAACCGTGCAATTAGAAAAACAACTGAGTGGGCATATAAGGCAACCGATGCAATTAGACAACTGAGTGGCATATAAGGCAACCGATGGATATTTGAAGTTGTTGGAAATGTCGACTTCCAGACATTCACTTCTAAGTTGTGAGCTCCAAGGAAGCACTTCCCCATTCAGTTTGGTTAGAACGTTAGATTCAGGGACGACTTCCAAATTCAGTTTGTTACTATGATAGATTCAAGAAAGACATCTACATTATTTGTTTGAATGTTAGATTCAGAACGACCTCCACATTCAGTTTGTTGGAATGTGGGCCTTAGGAACGACTTTCACATTCAGTTTGCTAGAATATGGGTCTTAGGAACGACTTCAACATTCAGTTTGTTACAATAAGGGCTTCAGGAACAACTTCCATAGTCAGTGTGTTAGAATGTGGGCTTCAGGGACGACTTTCACATTCATTTCTAGAATGTAGGTCTCAGGAAATACTACCACATTCAGTTTGTTAGAATTTGGGATTCTGAGATGACTGTTACACTCAAGTTTGTTAGAATGTGGGTTTCAAGGACAACTTCCACATTAAGTTTAAATGTGGGCTTATTGGATGAATTATACATTCAGTCTTGAAATTAAGGCTTTCGGAACTTGAACATTCAATTTGTTAGTCAGGCTTCTGAGACGACTTCCACACCCAGTTTGTTAGAATGTGGGCTTCAGGGATGGCTTTCACATTCATTGTCAGAATGTAGGCTTCAGGACCTACTTCCACATTAAGTTTGTTCAAATGTGGGCTTCAAGGAACATTTCCACATGTTTGTTTGAATGCGGGCTCTAGGGATAACTTCCACATTAAGTTTGTTACAATTTTCAGAAACGACATCCACATTCATTCTGTTAGAAAGAGGGCTTCTGGGAGAACTTCCACAATCATTCTGTTCAAATTTAGACTTCAGAGACAACTTTCACATTTATTCTGTTAAAATGTGGGCTTCAGGGGCATTTCCACATACATTCTGTTAGAATGAGGGCTTCAGAGACTATTTCCACATTCAGTTTGTTAGAATAATGGCTTCAGTGACGAATCCCACATTCAAGTTTGTTAGAATGTGGGGCTTCAGGACGATTTTCACATTCAGATTGTTAGAATATGGGCATCTGGGTCGACATTCACATTCATGTTGTTCAAGAATTTCCCAACTGAAGTTACTAAAATAAAGGCTTCAATGACTTTCTTATTACAGCTAGAATGTGGGCATCAGGGGTATCCATAAGGTTGTTAGGATGTGGGTTTCAGGGGCATCCACAAAAAGATTTTAAAAATGTGGGATTCACATCCACAATGAGGTTGTTAGAATGTGGGTTTCAAGGATATCAATACCCATCTTATAATTTGGGGTTCATGGACGTTCACAGAAATGTTGTTAAAATATTGGCTACCTGCAGGGACATCTGCATAAAGGTTGTTGAAATGTAGATTTCATGGACACGTATGCATGCTCCTAGGATGTGAACATCTGGGACATTAATATTAAGGCTTCAGGACATCAGCATTCAGGATCCTAGAATGAGGACTTTGGGAACATCAGCTTTCAAGGACTCAGAATGCAGGAAGATAGGCATTCAGGTTCTCAAAATGCTACCTTCAGCGACATCTGCATTCAGGATCTTAGAGTAACAGCTTTGGGGAACTCTGCATTCAGGCTCTTTGAACGTGGGCTTTGGGGACATCAGCATTCAGGCTTCCAGAATGTGGTTAAAGGGACATCAGCATTCAGACATTTAGAATGTGGGCTTCGGGGACATCAGCATTCAGACTTTTGGAATGTCGGGGGACATCAGCATTCAGGCACTCAAAATGCTGGTATCAGGGACATCAGCATTCAGGCTCTTAGAATGTGGGCTTTGGGAACATCAGCATTCAGGCTCTTAGAATGTGGGCTTTGGGGACATCAGCATTCAGGCTCTTAGAATGTAGGCTTTGGGGACATCAGCATTCACTTTCAGAATGTGGTTTAGGGGACATCAGCATTCAAAACTTTCAGAATGTGGGCTTCATGGACATCAGCATTCAGGCTTTCATAACGTGGGTTTGGGGGGCATCAGCATTCAGGGTATAAAAATGTAGGTTTGAGGACATCAACATTCAGGATCTTAGAATGCGGGTTATGGGGACATCAGCATTCAGGCTCTTAAAATGTGGGCTTAAGGGACATTAGCATTCAGGCCTTAGGGACATCAGAACTCAGGGCCTCAGAATGCCTGTTTCATGGACATCAGCATTTGGGCTTTTAGAATATGCTTGGGTTATATCAGAATTTAGGCTCTCAGAATGTTAGTTTCAGGGACAACAGCATTTGGGCTCTTAGAATATGGCTCCTTGGTGGACGTTCAGAATTCAGGCTGCTAGAATCTGGGCTTGGAGGACATCAGAATTCAGGCTCTCAGAACGCTGGTTTCAGCGACATCAGCATTCAGGCTCTTAAAATGTGGGCTTGGGAGACATCAGAATTCAGACTCTCAGGATGCTGATTTTAGGGACAACAGCATTCAGGCTTTCTGAATGTGGGCTTGGAGGCATGTACATTCATGTTCTCGGAATGCTGGCTTCGGTGACACCAGCATTCTGGCTTTCAGAATATGGGTTTGGGGGGACATCAATATTCACACTTTAGAATGTGTGCTTAGGGACATCAGAATTCAGGCTTTCAGACTGCTGGCATCAGAGATCTCAGCATTCAGGCTTTCAAAATGTGGGTTTGGGAGACATCAGCATTCCCACTTTCAGAAAGTGCTCTTCGATGATATCAGTATTCGGGCGCTTATAATGTAGGTGTGGGGAACATCAGCATTCACACTTCAGAATATGGGTTTGGGGGACATGTGCATTCAGGCTTTCAAAATGCAGGTTTGGGGGACATCAGCATTCAGGCTCTTAGAATTTGGGCTTTAGGGACATCAGATTTCAGGCTCTTAGAATGTGCGTTTGGGGAACATCAGCATTTGGCCTTTCAGAATGTGGGTTTGGGGGACATTAGGATTCAGACTTTCAGTATGTGGGTTTCGGGGGACATTTAATTCAGCTTTTCGTAATGGGGGTGGGGTTTGGGGGACATTAGATTCAGACTTTCAGTATGTGGGTTTACGGGGGACATTAGAGTCAGATTTCAGTATGTGGGTTTTGGGGGGGACATTGGATTCGGGGGACTTTTCAGAATGTGGGTTTGGGGGACATTAGGATTCAGACTTTCAGTATGTGGGTTTGGGGGACATTAGGATTCAGACTTTCAGAATGTGGGTTTGGGGGACATTAGGATTCAGACTTTCAGTATGTGGGTTTGGGGGACATTAGGATTCAGACTTTCAGAATGTGGGTTTGGGGGAACATTAGATTCCAGAACTTTCAGAATGGCGGGTTGGGGTACATTAGATTCCAGACTTTCCAGAATGTGGGTTTTGGGATTGGACAGTAGATTCATACTTCAGTATGTGGGGGGTTTGGGGGACATTAGGATTCAGACTTTCAGAATGTGGGTTTGGGGGACATTAGGATTCAGACTTTCAGAATGTGGGTTTGGGGGACATTAGGATTCAGACTTTCAGAATCATGGGTTTTGGGGGACCATTTTAAAAGATTCAGACTCAGTATGTGGGTTTGGGGGACATTAGGATTCAGACTTTCAGATGTGGGTTTGGGGGGACATTACCATTCAGACTTGCAGATTGTGGGTTTGGCCACATCAGCATTCAGGCTTTCAGATTGTGGGTTTGGGGACATCAGCATTTAGGATTTCAGAATGTGGGTTTCGGCGACATCAGTATTCACACTTTCAGAATGTGGGTTTGGGGGACATCGGCATTCAGACTTTCAGAATGTGGGTTTGGGGGACATCAGCATTCAGACTTTCAGAATGTGGGTTTGGGGACATCAGCATTCAGACTTTCAGAATGTGGGTTTGGGGATATCAGATTTCAGGCTCTTAGAATGTGCGTTTGGGGACATCAGCATTCACACTTTCAGAACGTGTGTTTGTGGGACATCAGCATTCAGACTTTCAGATTGTGGGTTTGGGGACATCAGCACTCAGACTTTCAGCATGTGGGTTTGGGGACATCAGCATTCAGACTTTCAGCATGTGGGTTTGGGAGACATCAGCATTCAGGCGTTCAGAATGTGGGTTGAGGGACATCAGCATTCAAACTTTCAGAATGTGAGTTTCGGGGACATTAGCATTCAGAATGTGGGTTTTGGGGGCATCAGAATCCAGGCTTAAGGGACACCAGCATCCAGGCCTCCAAAACTTAGGTTTCTAGTAGTATGTCCGCTTCGGGGATATACAAATTCAAGTTTTTAGAATTTGATCTTCAGCAACATCGACATTCAACCTCTCTTTCCATAAGTGAATATACATCAGGTCTTTACTTACGGCATTCATCCGTGTCTTGGTGCTATACCTAGATAACCTCAAATCCGACTTTTCAACATTACCAATTTCACAGCAGTAAAGTGAAAAAAGGTATTGGTCCGGAAAAAATGACGATTACTGTCTGCTTTCCTTTGCTAAACAAAATCAACGAACCTCGCAGCCGCAACAAAACACCGAAGCATCTTTTTCTAACCGATTAATCATAAGTAAAACATTCAGAGTTACACCATTTCTCCGACGTTAGTATAATGAAGAATGAAGATTCCTTAATGACTTTATTCACGGTAAATAATGAAAATGCATTGCTGGGGCAGCCATAAGTTAAATTAATCGGTGAAAACTCATTAGAAACAATATCGTTTAATGAAAGTTAAACTTTTATGCTCACCGACTAGAGAAATGAGTAAATCGTATTTTCGTCTAAAGTTGAGATATGATACATCCAAATACAAACAAACACACACGCACGCACGCACACACACACAATTACCCAATAGAATTTTTAACGCTATAAATTTCCTAAGATTTTTGTATAGGCTCGCGAACCGAATGCCCTAAACCTATAACATACGCAAATACATGAACAAAATTCTCTTTGCAAACGCAGTCTTAGTCCTACCTACGTACATGAGGTTCAAATGCCAATTCCCTATCATTCAGCCTCAAAGGAAGGTACGAATGCATATCGACGAATGTGTCATGTACCTGTCGAGAGCGAATATTGCACTGAATCCGATGGCGGATTCATTTAATGTTTTAGTGCAATGGAATCTTTGCTCTTCTAGATGGTAGACCGAAAGCGCGTTGGTGATCCACCCTCGTAGTTGTGTGTGATCGGGACCACTAACTCTCCAAAATCATCTTCTATAAATTCATCTCCTCTTTCACCATGTTTATATCTCGGAGAACGGATGTGTCGAAAAAAGTTTATTAAAATAGGAAGTTAACAATTACATGACACACTATAATACACACATATATATATATATATATATATATATATATAGTAGTATATATATGATATATATATATATATAGTATATATATATATATAATATATATATATATTATATATATATATTATATATATATATATATATATATATATATATATATATATATATATATATATATATAATATCTAGGAATAGAATAATCAATAATAAAGCTGACGGGCGGACTATATATGTGTGTGTATATGTTCGCTATAGACGGCGGAACTTCTGGACGGATTTGAGCCAAAGTCGGACGATATATGTAAATTTTACAGGGGATGCTGTTTATCCGGGTAAAGTTTTTGTCCGAATATCTGGCCGTGCTAACTTCTTTACTATTACTCGTGGAGGAAAAAGAAATCGTACAAAGAGTAGGACATGTTTCTGTCTTAATATCACGAAAACCAGATATCCGGCTGCGCATAAATCCAGATACTTGCTATGCTAACTTCGTTGATATTAGTCATTGGGGTGCTTATAATGAGTAGGACATATTTCTATCATGGCATCAGAAAAATCCGGATATCCATAATGAGTAGTGAAGATGCATGACCGTAATGCCTGCCTGGTTGCCCATCGTCAGGCGCTGGCTAGTATATATCTATATATACATATATATATATATATGTATGTATGTATCTGCTACATTACTTTTGACACCGATGGAGCAATTTCAACCAAACTTGGTGTACATATAACTTAGCATCTGGGAAACAATATTGTGGGGGGTAAGACATCACTGGCACCAAATTGGGGAGGGGTGAAAATAAAAATAACTGAAAACAACAGACATAGTGTCTAATCCAAAGTTTTTGCGGTCGTTTAGATTAATAGTGACACTCCCGTTGCCCTTCAAGTCCTACTTCAGCCTCAACAGAGAGGAGGGTGGAAGGGGGTAAAGTGTAAAAATAACTTAAAGTGACAGATATTTGTACCTTCTCTATAGTTTTCAAGGTCACCGAGATGAACAGTGACAACTCCCGATCCGATACCCTTCAAGTCCAAGTTCAATCCTGATAGGGAGGGGGATGGAAAGTGGTGGTAAGATGGCGACATTGAATAAATAACCTAAAACGACAGATATTAGTATCTAATCCATTGTTTTCGAGTTCACCGTGATGAATAGTGAAACTCTTGATACCATCCAAGTTTAGCCCCATTAGGAGAGGGCGGTGAGAAAGGGATGGGAAGGTGGGGATGTAAAAATAACGGTAAAAGACAGATATTAATGTCTAATCCATAGTTTTTTATGTGGATGAGATGAATGGGGACACTCCCAATGGCCTTCAGGTCCAAGTTCAACCCTGATAGGAAAGGGGGTGAGAAGGGATGGGAAGGGGATGGCATGTAAAAATAACCGAAAATGACAGATATTAGTGTCTAATTTATAGTTTTCGAAGTCAATGAGATGATTAGTGACACTCTCGATGTCCTTTAAGTCTAAAGTTCAGCCCCGATAGGTAGATGGAGTGGGAAGGGGGTGACATCTAAACATAACTGAAAATACAGACATTAGTGTCTAATCCACAGCTTTTGAGGTTGCTGAGATGAATAGTGACATTCATGATGCCCTTTAAGCCTAAGTTCAGCCCCGATAGGAATGGGGGGAGGGGGTAGGAAGGGTGAAAAATAAAATGTTAAAAATAATGGATATTAGTGTTTAATGATCTAATCCATAATTTTTGAGGTCACTGGGATGAAGAGAGACATCCCTGATGCCCTTCTAGTCCAAGTTCAGCCCCAACAGGAATGGCATGAAAAGTAGGTGAAATGTAAAATGCTAAAAATGCCGGGCAATATGGCTGAAGGAAACATCTTAACAGGAAAGAGAATGAGAAAGAGAGAGTAAGAGGGAGAAGAAGTGAAAGAGAGAGTAGAGGGAGTTTGGGAGGAAAGAGAGAGAAAGTGAGTTTATCAGTTGCTATTTAGAGTTTCCCCAGGTAATGCTAGGTTGCTCAGCTATATATATATATATGTGCATATATATATATATGACTGGTAAAAGTGTTCATTAACAACAGAATTCCATCGAAAAACTGACGAAAAATCCCCTCCAGAAC